>NW_027045192.1:0-300000 GCF_028017835.1 Emys orbicularis
TTGTATTTCTCACTAACTGATCTCTAACAAACCACTAGCAGAGCATCCTAGTCACTTTAGAAGCATGAGTCCATGAGAAATTTCTCACTACCACAGATCAGGACTATAATTCGCATTATCCATTGTTCTCAGGAACCGATCTTTTATAAACCACTCGCAGAGCATCCTAATGGCTTTTAAAAGATGATTCCTTGCAAAAAATTTCCTTAGCTCAGCTCAGCAATGTATTTCTCATTTTCAGTATTCTCACAAACCCATCTCTTCCAAACTACAAGCAGACAATACTAATGTCTTTTGAAGCGTGATTCCTTGTGACATTTGTCCCCAGCAGAGATGAGCAATGAATCTCTCATGTTTCCTTTTCACACTAATCGATCCCTACCAACAGACCAGTAGTGCCTCCTAGTGGCGTTTAAACAAAGATTCCTTGAACAAATGTGTCACTTGTGCAGCTCAGGAAGCATTTTCATATTTGTTGTATTTCTCACTAAGTGATCTCTACCAAGCCATGAGCAGAGCATCCTGATGTCTCTTGAAGGGCGATTCCATGTGAAATTTGTCCGTAGACCAGATCAGGAATATGTTTCTCATTTTTCGTCTTTCTCACAAACCCAGCTCTACCAATCGTTTAGCACTGTCTTGTAATGGTTTTCAGACGAAGATTCCTTGAGAAATTTATCACTAGCATAGTTCAGCAATGTATTTCTCCTTTTCAGTATTCTCACAAAGGCATCTCTTCCAAACCACTAGCAGACAATACTAATGTCTTTTGGAGCGTGACTCCTTGGGAGAATTGTCCCTAGCAGAGATCAAGACTAAAGCTCTCATGATTCCTTTTCACACAGACCAATCTCTACCATCTGACCAGTAGTGCGTGCTAGTGGCGTTCAAGCAGATTCCTTGAAAAAATTGTCACTAGCGCAGCTCAGAAAGCATTTTCATATTTTTTGTATTTCTGACTAAGTGAGCTCCACCAAACCACGAGCAGAGCATTCTGATGTCTTTTGAACCATGAGTCCATGTGAAATTTTCACTGTCACAGAGCAGGAATATAATTCGCATTATCCATTTTTCTCAGGAAGCGATCGCTTTCAAACCACTAGTAGCGCATCCTTTTGGCTTTTAGAAGATGATTCCTTGCGAAATTTTTCCCTAACTCAGATTAGCAATGCATTTCGCATTTTCAGTATTCTCAGAAACGCATCTCTGCCAAACCACAAGCAAACAATACTAGTGTCTTTTGAAGCGTGATTCCATGTGAAATTTGTCCCTAGCCCACTTCGGGAATGAATCTCTCACGATCCTTTTTCTCAAGAACCGATTTCTACCCCTGACCAGTAGTGCATCCTCGTGGCGATTAAGCAAAGATTCCTTGAAAAAAAGGTCACTAGCACAATTCACAAAGGATTTTGCACATTTTCTTCGTCTTTCTCATGAACCGATCTCTTTGTAAACCGGCAGGAGACATTTCTCATAAGGAATGTTTTTAGACAAAGAGTCCTTGAGAAATTACTCCCTAGAACAGAGCAGGACTAAATATCGGATTTTCGTAAAGTTCACCAACCGATCTCGTCCAAATGAGAATTATAGCATCCTAATCGCTCTTGAAGCAGTATTCCTTGAGAAATTGACACTAGCACAGCTCAGGAAGGATTTTCACATTTTTTTGTATTTCTCACTAACCGATCCCTAGCAAATTATTAGCAGAGCATCCTAATGTCTTTTGAAGCATGATTACATGAGCAATGTTTCAGTAGCAGAGATGAGGAATTAATTTCTCTTTGTTCGTCTGTCTGACGACCCGATCGCTTTCAAACCGGCAGGAGACAATCCTAATGGCTTTTAGAAGAAGAGTCCCTGAGAAATGTATTAGTACCACAGATCAGGAATGTATAGCTCATTTTTCACGAACCGATCACTTCCAAACCATTAGCAATGCATCCCAATGGCCTTCAAAGCATGATTCCATGAGAAATTTGTCAGTAGCGTAGCTCAAGAATCGAATTTTTCGAAACCATATGCAGTGCATCCTATGGTGCTTTGAAGAATGATTCCATGTCAAAGAGTAGTCACCAGCACAGATCAGGAACAATTATCTCATTTTTGACTTTCTCACGAGCCGATCTCTTTCAAAGCGGCAGGAGACATTCCTTATGGCTTTCAGACGAAGAGTCCTTGAGAAATTGCTCCCTAGAAAAGAGCAGGAATGAATAGCTGATTTTCCTATTGCTCACGAACCGATCTCTGTCAAATGAGCATTATCGCATCCTAAGCGCTCTTGAAGCGTGGCTCCTTGTGAACTAGCTCAGGAATGAATCTCTCATGTTTCCTTTTCTCACGAGCCGATCTTCACAAAGGGAACGGTAATGCATCCTAGTGGCGTTTAAACAAAGAGTCCTTGAAAAATCTGTCACTAGCGCAGCTCAGGAAGTATTTTCATATTTTTTGTATTTCTCACTAACTGATCTCTACCAAACCACTAGCAGAGCATCCTGGTCACTTTAGAAGCATGAGTCCATGAGAAATTTCTCACTACCACAGATCAGGACTATAATTCGCATTATCCATAGTTCTCAGGAACCGATCTCTTATAAACCACTCGCAGAGCATCCTAATGGCTTTTAAAAGATGATTCCTTGCAAAAAATTTCCTTAGCTCAGCTCAGCAATGTATTTCTCATTTTCAGTATTCTCACAAACCCATCTCTTCCAAACTACAGGCAGACAATACTAATGTCTTTTGAAGCGTGATTCCTTGTGACATTTGTCCCCAGCAGAGATGAGCAATGAATCTCTCATGTTTTCTTTTCACACTAACCTATCCCTACCAACAGACCAGTAGTGCCTCCTAGTGGCGTTTAAACAAAGATTCCTTGAACAAATGTGTCACTTGTGCAGCTCAGGAAGCATTTTCATATTTGTTGTATTTCTCACTAAGTGATCTCTACCAAGCCATGAGCAGAGCATCCTGATGTCTCTTGAAGGGCGATTCCATGTGAAATTTGTCCGTATCCCAGATCAGGAATATGTTTCTCATTTTTCGTCTTTCTCACAAACCCAGCTCTACCAATCGTTTAGCACTGTCTTGTAATGGTTTTCAGACGAAGATTCCTTGAGAAATTTATCACTAGCATAGTTCAGCAATGTATTTCTCCTTTTCAGTATTCTCACAAAGGCATCTCTTCCAAACCACTAGCAGACAATACTAATGTCTTTTGGAGCGTGACTCCTTGGGAGAATTGTCCCTAGCAGAGATCAGGACTAAAGCTCTCATGATTCCTTTTCACACAGACCAATCTCTACCATCTGACCAGTAGTGCGTGCTAGTGGCGTTCAAGCAGATTCCTTGAACAAATTGTCACTAGGGCAGCTCAGAAAGCATTTTCATATTTTTTGTATTTCTGACTAAGTGAGCTCCACCAAACCACGAGCAGAGCATTCTGATGTCTTTTGAACCATGAGTCCATGTGAAATTTTCACTGTCACAGAGCAGGAATATAATTCGCATTATCCATTTTTCTCAGGAACCGATTGCTTTCAAACCACTAACAGAGCATCCTTTTGGCTTTTAGAAGATGATTCCTTGCGAAATTTTTCCCTAACTCAGATTAGCAATGCATTTCGCATTTTCAGTGTTCTCAGAAACGCATCTCTTCCAAACCACAAGCAAACAATACTAGTGTCTTTTGAAGCGTGATTCCATGTGAAATTTGTCCCTAGCCCACTTTGGGAATGAATCTCTCACGATCCTTTTTCTCAAGAACCGATTTCTACCCCTGACCAGTAGTGCATCCTCGTGGCGATTAAGCAAAGATTCCTTGAAAAAAAGGTCACTAGCACAATTCACAAAGGATTTTGCACATTTTCTTCGTCTTTCTCATGAACCGATCTCTTTGGAAACCGGCAGGAGACATTCCTCATAAGGAATGTTTTTAGACAAAGAGTCCTTGAGAAATTACTCCCTAGAACAGAGCAGGACTAAATATCGGATTTTCGTAAAGCTCACCAACCGATCTCATCCTAATGAGAATTATAGCATCCTAATCGCTCTTGAAGCAGTATTCCTTGAGAAATTGACACTAGCACAGCTCAGGAAGGATTTTCACATTTTTTTGTATTTCTCACTAACCGATCCCTAGCAAATTATTAGCAGAGCATCCTAATGTCTTTTGAAGCATGATTACATGAGCAATGTTTCAGTAGCACAGATGAGGAATTAATTTCTCTTTGTTCGTCTGTCTGACGACCCGATCGCTTTCAAACCGGCAGGAGACAATCCTAATGGCTTTTAGAAGAAGAGTCCCTGAGAAATGTATTAGTACCACAGATCAGGAATGTATAGCTCATTTTTCACGAACCGATCACTTCCAAACCATTAGCAATGCATCCCAATGGCCTTCAAAGCATGATTCCATGAGAAATTTGTCAGTAGCGTAGCTCAAGAATCGAATTTTTCGAAACCATATGCAGTGCATCCTATGGTGCTTTGAAGAATGATTCCATGTCAAAGAGTAGTCACCAGCACAGATCAGGAACGATTATCTCATTTTTGACTTTCTCACGAGCCGATCTCTTTCAAAGCGGCAGGAGACATTCCTTATGGCTTTCAGACGAAGAGTCCTTGAGAAATTGCTCCCTAGAAAAGAGCAGGAATGAATAGCTGATTTTCCTATTGCTCACGAACCGATCTCTGTCAAATGAGCATTATCGCAACCTAAGCGCTCTTGAAGCGTGGCTCCTTGTGAACTAGCTCAGGAATGAATCTCTCATGTTTCCTTTTCTCACGAGCCGATCTTCACAAAGGGAACGGTAATGCATCCTAGTGGCGTTTAAACAAAGAGTCCTTGAAAAATCTGTCACTAGCGCAGCTCAGGAAGTATTTTCATATTTTTTGTATTTCTCACTAACTGATCTCTACCAAACCACTAGCAGAGCATCCTGGTCACTTTAGAAGCATGAGTCCATGAGAAATTTCTCACTACCACAGATCAGGACTATAATTCGCATTATCCATAGTTCTCAGGAACCGATCTCTTATAAACCACTCGCAGAGCATCCTAATGGCTTTTAAAAGATGATTCCTTGCAAAAAATTTCCTTAGCTCAGCTCATCAATGTATTTCTCATCTTCAGTATTCTCACAAAGGCATCTCTTCCAAACCACTAGCAGACAATACTAATGTCTTTTGGAGCGTGACTCCTTGGGAGAATTGTCCCTAGCAGAGATCAGGACTAAAGCTCTCATGATTCCTTTTCACACAGACCAATCTCTACCATCTGACCAGTAGTGCGTGCTAGTGGCGTTCAAGCAGATTCCTTGAAAAAATTGTCACTAGGGCAGCTCAGAAAGCATTTTCATATTTTTTGTATTTCTGACTAAGTGAGCTCCAACAAACCACGAGCAGAGCATTCTGATGTCTTTTGAACCATGAGTCCATGTGAAATTTTCACTGTCACAGAGCAGGAATATAATTCGCATTATCCATTTTTCTCAGGAACCGATCGCTTTCAAACCACTAACAGAGCATCCTTTTGGCTTTTAGAAGATGATTCCTTGCGAAATTTTTCCCTAACTCAGATTAGCAATGCATTTCGCATTTTCAGTGTTCTCAGAAACGCATCTCTTCCAAACCACAAGCAAACAATACTAGTGTCTTTTGAAGCGTGACTCCATGTGAAATTTGTCCCTAGCCCACTTCGGGAATGAATCTCTTGCGATCCTTTTTCTCAAGAACCGATTTCTACCCCTGACCAGTAGTGCATCCTCGTGGCGATTAAGCAAAGATTCCTTGAAAAAAAGGTCACTAGCACAATTCACAAAGGATTTTGCACATTTTCTTCGTCTTTCTCATGAACCGATCTCTTTGGAAACCGGCAGGAGACATTCCTCATAAGGAATGTTTTTAGACAAAGAGTCCTTGAGAAATTACTCCCTAGAACAGAGCAGGACTAAATATCGGATTTTCGTAAAGCTCACCAACCGATCTCATCCAAATGAGAATTATAGCATCCTAATCGCTCTTGAAGCAGTATTCCTTGAGAAATTGACACTAGCACAGCTCAGGAAGGATTTTCACATTTTTTTGTATTTCTCACTAACCGATCCCTAGCAAATTATTAGCAGAGCATCCTAATGTCTTTTGAAGCATGATTACATGAGCAATGTTTCAGTAGCACAGATAAGGAATTAATTTCTCTTTGTTCATCTGTCTGACGACCCGATCGCTTTCAAACCGGCAGGAGACAATCCTAATGGCTTTTAGAAGAAGAGTCCCTGAGAAATGTATTAGTACCACAGATCAGGAATGTATAGCTCATTTTTCACGAACCGATCACTTCCAAACCATTAGCAATGCATCCCAATGGCCTTCAAAGCATGATTCCATGAGAAATTTGTCAGTAGCGTAGCTCAAGAATCGAATTTTTCGAAACCATATGCAGTGCATCCTATGGTGCTTTGAAGAATGATTCCATGTCAAAGAGTAGTCACCAGCACAGATCAGGAACGATTATCTCATTTTTGACTTTCTCACGAGCCGATCTCTTTCAAAGCGGCAGGAGACATTCCTTATGGCTTTCAGACGAAGAGTCCTTGAGAAATTGCTCCCTAGAAAAGAGCAGGAATGAATAGCTGATTTTCCTATTGCTCACGAACCGATCTCTGTCAAATGAGCATTATCGCATCCTAAGTGCTCTTGAAGCGTGGCTCCTTGTGAACTAGCTCAGGAATGAATCTCTCATGTTTCCTTTTCTCACGAGCCGATCTTCACAAAGGGAACGGTAATGCATCCTAGTGGCGTTTAAACAAAGAGTCCTTGAAAAATTTGTCACTAGCGCAGCTCAGGAAGTATTTTCATATTTTTTGTATTTCTCACTAACTGATCTCTAACAAACCACTAGCAGAGCATCCTGGTCACTTTAGAAGCATGAGTCCATGAGAAATATCTCACTACCACAGATCAGGACTATAATTCGCATTATCCATAGTTCTCAGGAACCGATCTCTTATAAACCACTCGCAGAGCATCCTAATGGCTTTTAAAAGATGATTCCTTGCAAAAAATTTCCTTAGCTCAGCTCAGCAATGTATTTCTCATTTTCAGTATTCTCACAAACCCATCTCTTCCAAACTACAAGCAGACAATACTAATGTCTTTTGAAGCGTGATTCCTTGTGACATTTGTCCCCAGCAGAGATGAGCAATGAATCTCTCATGTTTCCTTTTCACACTGACCTATCCCTACCAACAGACCAGTAGTGCCTCCTAGTGGCGTTTAAACAAAGATTCCTTGAACAAATGTGTCACTTGTGCAGCTCAGGAAGCATTTTCATATTTGTTGTATTTCTCACTAAGTGATCTCTACCAAACCACGAGCAGAGCATTCTGATGTCTTTTGAACCATGAGTCCATGTGAAATTTTCACTGTCACAGAGCAGGAATATAATTCGCATTATCCATTTTTCTCAGGAAGCGATCGCTTTCAAACCACTAACAGAGCATCCTTTTGGCTTTTAGAAGATGATTCCTTGCGAAATTTTTCCCTAACTCAGATTAGCAATGCATTTCGCATTTTCAGTATTCTCAAAAACGCATCTCTTCCAAACCACAAGCAAACAATACTAGTGTCTTTTGAAGCGTGATTCCATGTGAAATTTGTCCCTAGCCCACTTCGGGAATGAATCTCTCACGATCCTTTTTCTCAAGAACCGATTTCTACCCCTGACCAGTAGTGCATCCTCGTGGCGATTAAGCAAAGATTCCTTGAAAAAAAGGTCACTAGCACAATTCACAAAGGATTTTGCACATTTTCTTCGTCTTTCTCACGAACCGATCTCTTTGGAAACCGGCAGGAGACATTCCTCATAAGGAATGTTTTTAGACAAAGAGTCCTTGAGAAATTACTCCCTAGAACAGAGCAGGACTAAATATCGGATTTTCGTAAAGCTCACCAACCGATCTTGTCCAAATGAGAATTATAGCATCCTAATCGCTCTTGAAGAAGTATTCCTTGAGAAATTGACACTAGCACAGCTCAGGAAGGATTTTCACATTTTTTGTATTTCTCACTAACTGATCTCTAACAAACCACTAGCAGAGCATCCTAGTCACTTTAGAAGCATGAGTCCATGAGAAATTTCTCACTACCACAGATCAGGACTATAATTCGCATTATCCATTGTTCTCAGGAACCGATCTTTTATAAACCACTCGCAGAGCATCCTAATGGCTTTTAAAAGATGATTCCTTGCAAAAAATTTCCTTAGCTCAGCTCAGCAATGTATTTCTCATTTTCAGTATTCTCACAAACCCATCTCTTCCAAACTACAAGCAGACAATACTAATGTCTTTTGAAGCGTGATTCCTTGTGACATTTGTCCCCAGCAGAGATGAGCAATGAATCTCTCATGTTTCCTTTTCACACTAATCGATCCCTACCAACAGACCAGTAGTGCCTCCTAGTGGCGTTTAAACAAAGATTCCTTGAACAAATGTGTCACTTGTGCAGCTCAGGAAGCATTTTCATATTTGTTGTATTTCTCACTAAGTGATCTCTACCAAGCCATGAGCAGAGCATCCTGATGTCTCTTGAAGGGCGATTCCATGTGAAATTTGTCCGTAGACCAGATCAGGAATATGTTTCTCATTTTTCGTCTTTCTCACAAACCCAGCTCTACCAATCGTTTAGCACTGTCTTGTAATGGTTTTCAGACGAAGATTCCTTGAGAAATTTATCACTAGCATAGTTCAGCAATGTATTTCTCCTTTTCAGTATTCTCACAAAGGCATCTCTTCCAAACCACTAGCAGACAATACTAATGTCTTTTGGAGCGTGACTCCTTGGGAGAATTGTCCCTAGCAGAGATCAGGACTAAAGCTCTCATGATTCCTTTTCACACAGACCAATCTCTACCATCTGACCAGTAGTGCGTGCTAGTGGCGTTCAAGCAGATTCCTTGAAAAAATTGTCACTAGGGCAGCTCAGAAAGCATTTTCATATTTTTTGTATTTCTGACTAAGTGAGCTCCAACAAACCACGAGCAGAGCATTCTGATGTCTTTTGAACCATGAGTCCATGTGAAATTTTCACTGTCACAGAGCAGGAATATAATTCGCATTATCCATTTTTCTCAGGAACCGATCGCTTTCAAACCACTAACAGAGCATCCTTTTGGCTTTTAGAAGATGATTCCTTGCGAAATTTTTCCCTAACTCAGATTAGCAATGCATTTCGCATTTTCAGTGTTCTCAGAAACGCATCTCTTCCAAACCACAAGCAAACAATACTAGTGTCTTTTGAAGCGTGACTCCATGTGAAATTTGTCCCTAGCCCACTTCGGGAATGAATCTCTTGCGATCCTTTTTCTCAAGAACCGATTTCTACCCCTGACCAGTAGTGCATCCTCGTGGCGATTAAGCAAAGATTCCTTGAAAAAAAGGTCACTAGCACAATTCACAAAGGATTTTGCACATTTTCTTCGTCTTTCTCATGAACCGATCTCTTTGGAAACCGGCAGGAGACATTCCTCATAAGGAATGTTTTTAGACAAAGAGTCCTTGAGAAATTACTCCCTAGAACAGAGCAGGACTAAATATCGGATTTTCGTAAAGCTCACCAACCGATCTCATCCAAATGAGAATTATAGCATCCTAATCGCTCTTGAAGCAGTATTCCTTGAGAAATTGACACTAGCACAGCTCAGGAAGGATTTTCACATTTTTTTGTATTTCTCACTAACCGATCCCTAGCAAATTATTAGCAGAGCATCCTAATGTCTTTTGAAGCATGATTACATGAGCAATGTTTCAGTAGCACAGATAAGGAATTAATTTCTCTTTGTTCATCTGTCTGACGACCCGATCGCTTTCAAACCGGCAGGAGACAATCCTAATGGCTTTTAGAAGAAGAGTCCCTGAGAAATGTATTAGTACCACAGATCAGGAATGTATAGCTCATTTTTCACGAACCGATCACTTCCAAACCATTAGCAATGCATCCCAATGGCCTTCAAAGCATGATTCCATGAGAAATTTGTCAGTAGCGTAGCTCAAGAATCGAATTTTTCGAAACCATATGCAGTGCATCCTATGGTGCTTTGAAGAATGATTCCATGTCAAAGAGTAGTCACCAGCACAGATCAGGAACGATTATCTCATTTTTGACTTTCTCACGAGCCGATCTCTTTCAAAGCGGCAGGAGACATTCCTTATGGCTTTCAGACGAAGAGTCCTTGAGAAATTGCTCCCTAGAAAAGAGCAGGAATGAATAGCTGATTTTCCTATTGCTCACGAACCGATCTCTGTCAAATGAGCATTATCGCATCCTAAGTGCTCTTGAAGCGTGGCTCCTTGTGAACTAGCTCAGGAATGAATCTCTCATGTTTCCTTTTCTCACGAGCCGATCTTCACAAAGGGAACGGTAATGCATCCTAGTGGCGTTTAAACAAAGAGTCCTTGAAAAATTTGTCACTAGCGCAGCTCAGGAAGTATTTTCATATTTTTTGTATTTCTCACTAACTGATCTCTAACAAACCACTAGCAGAGCATCCTGGTCACTTTAGAAGCATGAGTCCATGAGAAATATCTCACTACCACAGATCAGGACTATAATTCGCATTATCCATAGTTCTCAGGAACCGATCTCTTATAAACCACTCGCAGAGCATCCTAATGGCTTTTAAAAGATGATTCCTTGCAAAAAATTTCCTTAGCTCAGCTCAGCAATGTATTTCTCATTTTCAGTATTCTCACAAACCCATCTCTTCCAAACTACAAGCAGACAATACTAATGTCTTTTGAAGCGTGATTCCTTGTGACATTTGTCCCCAGCAGAGATGAGCAATGAATCTCTCATGTTTCCTTTTCACACTGACCTATCCCTACCAACAGACCAGTAGTGCCTCCTAGTGGCGTTTAAACAAAGATTCCTTGAACAAATGTGTCACTTGTGCAGCTCAGGAAGCATTTTCATATTTGTTGTATTTCTCACTAAGTGATCTCTACCAAACCACGAGCAGAGCATTCTGATGTCTTTTGAACCATGAGTCCATGTGAAATTTTCACTGTCACAGAGCAGGAATATAATTCGCATTATCCATTTTTCTCAGGAAGCGATCGCTTTCAAACCACTAACAGAGCATCCTTTTGGCTTTTAGAAGATGATTCCTTGCGAAATTTTTCCCTAACTCAGATTAGCAATGCATTTCGCATTTTCAGTATTCTCAAAAACGCATCTCTTCCAAACCACAAGCAAACAATACTAGTGTCTTTTGAAGCGTGATTCCATGTGAAATTTGTCCCTAGCCCACTTCGGGAATGAATCTCTCACGATCCTTTTTCTCAAGAACCGATTTCTACCCCTGACCAGTAGTGCATCCTCGTGGCGATTAAGCAAAGATTCCTTGAAAAAAAGGTCACTAGCACAATTCACAAAGGATTTTGCACATTTTCTTCGTCTTTCTCACGAACCGATCTCTTTGGAAACCGGCAGGAGACATTCCTCATAAGGAATGTTTTTAGACAAAGAGTCCTTGAGAAATTACTCCCTAGAACAGAGCAGGACTAAATATCGGATTTTCGTAAAGCTCACCAACCGATCTTGTCCAAATGAGAATTATAGCATCCTAATCGCTCTTGAAGAAGTATTCCTTGAGAAATTGACACTAGCACAGCTCAGGAAGGATTTTCACATTTTTTGTATTTCTCACTAACTGATCTCTAACAAACCACTAGCAGAGCATCCTAGTCACTTTAGAAGCATGAGTCCATGAGAAATTTCTCACTACCACAGATCAGGACTATAATTCGCATTATCCATTGTTCTCAGGAACCGATCTTTTATAAACCACTCGCAGAGCATCCTAATGGCTTTTAAAAGATGATTCCTTGCAAAAAATTTCCTTAGCTCAGCTCAGCAATGTATTTCTCATTTTCAGTATTCTCACAAACCCATCTCTTCCAAACTACAAGCAGACAATACTAATGTCTTTTGAAGCGTGATTCCTTGTGACATTTGTCCCCAGCAGAGATGAGCAATGAATCTCTCATGTTTCCTTTTCACACTAATCGATCCCTACCAACAGACCAGTAGTGCCTCCTAGTGGCGTTTAAACAAAGATTCCTTGAACAAATGTGTCACTTGTGCAGCTCAGGAAGCATTTTCATATTTGTTGTATTTCTCACTAAGTGATCTCTACCAAGCCATGAGCAGAGCATCCTGATGTCTCTTGAAGGGCGATTCCATGTGAAATTTGTCCGTAGACCAGATCAGGAATATGTTTCTCATTTTTCGTCTTTCTCACAAACCCAGCTCTACCAATCGTTTAGCACTGTCTTGTAATGGTTTTCAGACGAAGATTCCTTGAGAAATTTATCACTAGCATAGTTCAGCAATGTATTTCTCCTTTTCAGTATTCTCACAAAGGCATCTCTTCCAAACCACTAGCAGACAATACTAATGTCTTTTGGAGCGTGACTCCTTGGGAGAATTGTCCCTAGCAGAGATCAAGACTAAAGCTCTCATGATTCCTTTTCACACAGACCAATCTCTACCATCTGACCAGTAGTGCGTGCTAGTGGCGTTCAAGCAGATTCCTTGAAAAAATTGTCACTAGCGCAGCTCAGAAAGCATTTTCATATTTTTTGTATTTCTGACTAAGTGAGCTCCACCAAACCACGAGCAGAGCATTCTGATGTCTTTTGAACCATGAGTCCATGTGAAATTTTCACTGTCACAGAGCAGGAATATAATTCGCATTATCCATTTTTCTCAGGAAGCGATCGCTTTCAAACCACTAGTAGCGCATCCTTTTGGCTTTTAGAAGATGATTCCTTGCGAAATTTTTCCCTAACTCAGATTAGCAATGCATTTCGCATTTTCAGTATTCTCAGAAACGCATCTCTGCCAAACCACAAGCAAACAATACTAGTGTCTTTTGAAGCGTGATTCCATGTGAAATTTGTCCCTAGCCCACTTCGGGAATGAATCTCTCACGATCCTTTTTCTCAAGAACCGATTTCTACCCCTGACCAGTAGTGCATCCTCGTGGCGATTAAGCAAAGATTCCTTGAAAAAAAGGTCACTAGCACAATTCACAAAGGATTTTGCACATTTTCTTCGTCTTTCTCATGAACCGATCTCTTTGTAAACCGGCAGGAGACATTTCTCATAAGGAATGTTTTTAGACAAAGAGTCCTTGAGAAATTACTCCCTAGAACAGAGCAGGACTAAATATCGGATTTTCGTAAAGTTCACCAACCGATCTCGTCCAAATGAGAATTATAGCATCCTAATCGCTCTTGAAGCAGTATTCCTTGAGAAATTGACACTAGCACAGCTCAGGAAGGATTTTCACATTTTTTTGTATTTCTCACTAACCGATCCCTAGCAAATTATTAGCAGAGCATCCTAATGTCTTTTGAAGCATGATTACATGAGCAATGTTTCAGTAGCAGAGATGAGGAATTAATTTCTCTTTGTTCGTCTGTCTGACGACCCGATCGCTTTCAAACCGGCAGGAGACAATCCTAATGGCTTTTAGAAGAAGAGTCCCTGAGAAATGTATTAGTACCACAGATCAGGAATGTATAGCTCATTTTTCACGAACCGATCACTTCCAAACCATTAGCAATGCATCCCAATGGCCTTCAAAGCATGATTCCATGAGAAATTTGTCAGTAGCGTAGCTCAAGAATCGAATTTTTCGAAACCATATGCAGTGCATCCTATGGTGCTTTGAAGAATGATTCCATGTCAAAGAGTAGTCACCAGCACAGATCAGGAACAATTATCTCATTTTTGACTTTCTCACGAGCCGATCTCTTTCAAAGCGGCAGGAGACATTCCTTATGGCTTTCAGACGAAGAGTCCTTGAGAAATTGCTCCCTAGAAAAGAGCAGGAATGAATAGCTGATTTTCCTATTGCTCACGAACCGATCTCTGTCAAATGAGCATTATCGCATCCTAAGCGCTCTTGAAGCGTGGCTCCTTGTGAACTAGCTCAGGAATGAATCTCTCATGTTTCCTTTTCTCACGAGCCGATCTTCACAAAGGGAACGGTAATGCATCCTAGTGGCGTTTAAACAAAGAGTCCTTGAAAAATCTGTCACTAGCGCAGCTCAGGAAGTATTTTCATATTTTTTGTATTTCTCACTAACTGATCTCTACCAAACCACTAGCAGAGCATCCTGGTCACTTTAGAAGCATGAGTCCATGAGAAATTTCTCACTACCACAGATCAGGACTATAATTCGCATTATCCATAGTTCTCAGGAACCGATCTCTTATAAACCACTCGCAGAGCATCCTAATGGCTTTTAAAAGATGATTCCTTGCAAAAAATTTCCTTAGCTCAGCTCAGCAATGTATTTCTCATTTTCAGTATTCTCACAAACCCATCTCTTCCAAACTACAGGCAGACAATACTAATGTCTTTTGAAGCGTGATTCCTTGTGACTTTTGTCCCCAGCAGAGATGAGCAATGAATCTCTCATGTTTCCTTTTCACACTAATCGATCCCTACCAACAGACCAGTAGTGCCTCCTAGTGGCGTTTAAACAAAGATTCCTTGAACAAATGTGTCACTTGTGCAGCTCAGGAAGCATTTTCATATTTGTTGTATTTCTCACTAAGTGATCTCTACCAAGCCATGAGCAGAGCATCCTGATGTCTCTTGACGGGCGATTCCATGTGAAATTGTCCGTAGCCCAGATCAGGAATTCATCCCTCATGTTTCTTTTTCTCACGAACCGATCTCAACCAACTGACCAGTAGTGCATCCTCGTACCGTTTAAACAAATATTCCTTGAGTAATTGGTCGCTAGCGCAGCTCAGGAAGGATTTGCACATTTGTTCGTTTCTCACTTAGAGATCTCGTCCAAACCATTAGCATAGCATCCTGGAGCTTTTTGAAGCATGATTCCATGAGAAATTTGTCATAGCAGTGATCAGGAATGTGTTTCTCATTTTTAGTCTTTCTCTCAAACCCAGATCTACCAATCGTTTAGCACTGTCTTGTAATTGTTTTCAGACGAAGATTTTTAGAAAAATTTATCACTAGCATAGTTCAGCAATGTATTTCTCCTTTTCAGTATTCTCACAAAGGTATCTCTTCCAAACCACTAGCAGACAATACTAATGTCTTTTGGAGCGTGACTCCTTGGGAGAATTGTCCCTAGCAGAGATCAGGACTAAAGCTCTCATGAGTCCTTTTCACACAAACCAATCTCTACCATCTGACAAGTAGTGCGTGCTAGTGGCGTTCAAGCAAAGGTTCCTTGAAAAAATGGTCACTAGCGCAGCTCAGAAAGAATTTTCATATTTTTTGTTTTTCTCACTAACTGAACTCCACCAAACCATGAGCAGAGCATTCTGATGTCTTTTGAACCATGAGTCCATGTGAAATTTTCACTGTCACAGAGCAGGAATATAATTCGCATTATCCATTTTTCTCAGGAACCGATCGCTTTCAAACCACTAACAGAGCATCCTTTTGGCTTTTAGAAGATGATTCCTTGCGAAATTTTTCCCTAACTCAGATTAGCAATGCATTTCGCATTTTCAGTATTCTCAGAAACGCATCTCTTCCAAACCACAAGCAAACAATACTAGTGTCTTTTGAAGCGTGATTCCATGTGAAATTTGTCCCTAGCCCACTTCGGGAATGAATCTCTCACGATCCTTTTTCTCAAGAACCGATTTCTACCCCTGACCAGTAGTGCATCCTCGTGGCGATTAAGCAAAGATTCCTTGAAAAAAAGGTCACTAGCACAATTCACAAAGGATTTTGCACATTTTCTTCGTCTTTCTCACGAACCGATCTCTTTGGAAACCGGCAGGAGACATTCCTCATAAGGAATGTTTTTAGACAAAGAGTCCTTGAGAAATTACTCCCTAGAACCGAGCAGGACTAAATATCGGATTTTCGTAAAGCTCACCAACCGATCTCGTCCAAATGAGAATTATAGCATCCTAATCGCTCTTGAAGCAGTATTCCTTGAGAAATTGACACTAGCACAGCTCAGGAAGGATTTTCACATTTTTTTATTTCTCACTAACCGATCCCTAGCAAATCATTAGCAGAGCATCCTAATGTCTTTTGAAGCATGATTACATGAGCAATGTTTCAGTAGCAGAGATGAGGAATTAATTTCTCTTTGTTCATCTGTCTGATGACCTGATCGCTTTCAAACCGGCAGGAGATCATCCTAATGGCTTTTAGAAGAAGAGTCCCTGAGAAATGTATTAGTACCACAGATCAGGAATGTATAGCTCATTTTTCACGAACCGATCACTTCCAAACCATTAGCAATGCATCCCAATGGCCTTCAAAGCATGATTCCATGAGAAATTTGTCAGTAGCGTAGCTCAAGAATCGAATTTTTCGAAACCATATGCAGTGCATCCTATGGTGCTTTGAAGAATGATTCCATGTCAAAGAGTAGTCACCAGCACAGATCAGGAACGATTATCTCATTTTTGACTTTCTCACGAGCCGATCTCTTTCAAAGCGGCAGGAGACATTCCTTATGGCTTTCAGACGAAGAGTCCTTGAGAAATTGCTCCCTAGAAAAGAGCAGGAATGAATAGCTGATTTTCCTATTGCTCACGAACCGATCTCTGTCAAATGAGCATTATCGCATCCTAAGCGCTCTTGAAGCGTGGCTCCTTGTGAACTAGCTCAGGAATGAATCTCTCATGTTTCCTTTTCTCACGAGCCGATCTTCACAAAGGGAACGGTAATGCATCCTAGTGGCGTTTAAACAAAGAGTCCTTGAAAAATCTGTCACTAGCGCAGCTCAGGAAGTATATTCATATTTTTTGTATTTCTCACTAACTGATCTCTACCAAACCACTAGCAGAGCATCCTGGTCACTTTAGAAGCATGAGTCCATGAGAAATTTCTCACTACCACAGATCAGGACTATAATTCGCATTATCCAAAGTTCTCAGGAACCGATCTCTTATAAACCACTCGCAGAGCATCCTAATGGCTTTTAAAAGATGATTCCTTGCAAAAAATTTCCTTAGCTCAGCTCAGCAATGTATTTCTCATCTTCAGTATTCTCACAAACCCATCTCTTCCAAACTACAAGCAGACAATACTAATGTCTTTTGAAGCGTGATTCCTTGTGACATTTGTCCCCAGCAGAGATGAGCAATGAATCTCTCATGTTTCCTTTTCACACTAACCTATCCCTACCAACAGACCAGTAGTGCCTCCTAGTGGCCTTTAAACAAAGATTCCTTGAACAAATGTGTCACTTGTGCAGCTCAGGAAGCATTTTCATATTTGTTGTATTTCTCACTAAGTGATCTCTACCAAGCCATGAGCAGAGCATCCTGATGTCTCTTGACGGGCGATTCCATGTGAAATTTGTCCGTATCCCAGATCAGGAATATGTTTCGCATTTTTCGTCTTTCTCACAAACCCAGCTCTACCAATCGTTTAGCACTGTCTTGTAATGGTTTTCAGACGAAGATTTTTAGAAAAATTTATCACTAGCATAGTTCAGCAATGTATTTCTCCTTTTCAGTATTCTCACAAAGGCATCTCTTCCAAACCACTAGCAGACAATACTAATGTCTTTTGGAGCGTGACTCCTTGGGAGAATTGTCCCTAGCAGAGATCAGGACTAAAGCTCTCATGATTCCTTTTCACACAGACCAATCTCTACCATCTGACCAGTAGTGCGTGCTAGTGGCGTTCAAGCAGATTCCTTGAACAAATTGTCACTAGGGCAGCTCAGAAAGCATTTTCATATTTTTTGTATTTCTGACTAAGTGAGCTCCACCAAACCACGAGCAGAGCATTCTGATGTCTTTTGAACCATGAGTCCATGTGAAATTTTCACTGTCACAGAGCAGGAATATAATTCGCATTATCCATTTTTCTCAGGAACCGATCGCTTTCAAACCACTAACAGAGCATCCTTTTGGCTTTTAGAAGATGATTCCTTGCGAAATTGTTCCCTAACTCAGATTAGCAATGCATTTCGCATTTTCAGTGTTCTCAGAAACGCATCTCTTCCAAACCACAAGCAAACAATACTAGTGTCTTTTGAAGCGTGATTCCATGTGAAATTTGTCCCTAGCCCACTTCGGGAATGAATCTCTTGCGATCCTTTTTCTCAAGAACCGATTTCTACCCCTGACCAGTAGTGCATCCTCGTGGCGATTAAGCAAAGATTCCTTGAAAAAAAGGTCACTAGCACAATTCACAAAGGATTTTGCACATTTTCTTCGTCTTTCTCATGAACCGATCTCTTTGGAAACTGGCAGGAGACATTCCTCATAAGGAATGTTTTTAGACAAAGAGTCCTTGAGAAATTACTCCCTAGAACAGAGCAGGACTAAATATCGGATTTTCGTAAAAATCACCAACGGATCTCGTCCAAATGAGAATTATAGCATCCTAATCGCTCTTGAAGCAGTATTCCTTGAGAAATTGACACTAGCACAGCTCAGGAAGGATTTTCACATTTTTTTGTATTTCTCACTAACCGATCCCTAGCAAATTATTAGCAGAGCATCCTAATGTCTTTTGAAGCATGATTACATGAGCAATGTTTCAGTAGCACAGATGAGGAATTAATTTCTCTTTGTTCGTCTGTCTGACGACCCGATCCCTTTCAAACCGGCAGGAGACAATCCTAATGGCTTTTAGAAGAAGAGTCCCTGAGAAATGTATTAGTACCACAGATCAGGAATGTATAGCTCATTTTTCACGAACCGATCACTTCCAAACCATTAGCAATGCATCCCAATGGCCTTCAAAGCATGATTCCATGAGAAATTTGTCAGTAGCGTAGCTCAAGAATCGAATTTTTCGAAACCATATGCAGTGCATCCTATGGTGCTTTGAAGAATGATTCCATGTCAAAGAGTAGTCACCAGCACAGATCAGGAACGATTATCTCATTTTTGACTTTCTCACGAGCCGATCTCTTTCAAAGCGGCAGGAGACATTCCTTATGGCTTTCAGACGAAGAGTCCTTGAGAAATTGCTCCCTAGAAAAGAGCAGGAATGAATAGCTGATTTTCCTATTGCTCACGAACCGATCTCTGTCAAATGAGCATTATCGCATCCTAAGCGCTCTTGAAGCGTGGCTCCTTGTGAACTAGCTCAGGAATGAATCTCTCATGTTTCCTTTTCTCACGAGCCGATCTTCACAAAGGGAACGGTAATGCATCCTAGTGGCGTTTAAACAAAGAGTCCTTGAAAAATCTGTCACTAGCGCAGCTCAGGAAGTATATTCATATTTTTTGTATTTCTCACTAACTGATCTCTACCAAACCACTAGCAGAGCATCCTGGTCACTTTAGAAGCATGAGTCCATGAGAAATTTCTCACTACCACAGATCAGGACTATAATTCGCATTATCCAAAGTTCTCAGGAACCGATCTCTTATAAACCACTCGCAGAGCATCCTAATGGCTTTTAAAAGATGATTCCTTGCAAAAAATTTCCTTAGCTCAGCTCAGCAATGTATTTCTCATCTTCAGTATTCTCACAAACCCATCTCTTCCAAACTACAAGCAGACAATACTAATGTCTTTTGAAGCGTGATTCCTTGTGACATTTGTCCCCAGCAGAGATGAGCAATGAATCTCTCATGTTTCCTTTTCACACTAACCTATCCCTACCAACAGACCAGTAGTGCCTCCTAGTGGCCTTTAAACAAAGATTCCTTGAACAAATGTGTCACTTGTGCAGCTCAGGAAGCATTTTCATATTTGTTGTATTTCTCACTAAGTGATCTCTACCAAGCCATGAGCAGAGCATCCTGATGTCTCTTGACGGGCGATTCCATGTGAAATTTGTCCGTATCCCAGATCAGGAATATGTTTCGCATTTTTCGTCTTTCTCACAAACCCAGCTCTACCAATCGTTTAGCACTGTCTTGTAATGGTTTTCAGACGAAGATTTTTAGAAAAATTTATCACTAGCATAGTTCAGCAATGTATTTCTCCTTTTCAGTATTCTCACAAAGGCATCTCTTCCAAACCACTAGCAGACAATACTAATGTCTTTTGGAGCGTGACTCCTTGGGAGAATTGTCCCTAGCAGAGATCAGGACTAAAGCTCTCATGATTCCTTTTCACACAGACCAATCTCTACCATCTGACCAGTAGTGCGTGCTAGTGGCGTTCAAGCAGATTCCTTGAACAAATTGTCACTAGGGCAGCTCAGAAAGCATTTTCATATTTTTTGTATTTCTGACTAAGTGAGCTCCACCAAACCACGAGCAGAGCATTCTGATGTCTTTTGAACCATGAGTCCATGTGAAATTTTCACTGTCACAGAGCAGGAATATAATTCGCATTATCAATTTTTCTCAGGAACCGATCACTTTCAAACCACTAACAGAGCATCCTTTTGGCTTTTAGAAGATGATTCCTTGCGAAATTGTTCCCTAACTCAGATTAGCAATGCATTTCGCATTTTCAGTGTTCTCAGAAACGCATCTCTTCCAAACCACAAGCAAACAATACTAGTGTCTTTTGAAGCGTGATTCCATGTGAAATTTGTCCCTAGCCCACTTCGGGAATGAATCTCTTGCGATCCTTTTTCTCAAGAACCGATTTCTACCCCTGACCAGTAGTGCATCCTCGTGGCGATTAAGCAAAGATTCCTTGAAAAAAAGGTCACTAGCACAATTCACAAAGGATTTTGCACATTTTCTTCGTCTTTCTCATGAACCGATCTCTTTGGAAACTGGCAGGAGACATTCCTCATAAGGAATGTTTTTAGACAAAGAGTCCTTGAGAAATTACTCCCTAGAACAGAGCAGGACTAAATATCGGATTTTCGTAAAAATCACCAACCGATCTCGTCCAAATGAGAATTATAGCATCCTAATCGCTCTTGAAGCAGTATTCCTTGAGAAATTGACACTAGCACAGCTCAGGAAGGATTTTCACATTTTTTTGTATTTCTCACTAACCGATCCCTAGCAAATTATTAGCAGAGCATCCTAATGTCTTTTGAAGCATGATTACATGAGCAATGTTTCAGTAGCACAGATGAGGAATTAATTTCTCTTTGTTCGTCTGTCTGACGACCCGATCCCTTTCAAACCGGCAGGAGACAATCCTAATGGCTTTTAGAAGAAGAGTCCCTGAGAAATGTATTAGTACCACAGATCAGGAATGTATAGCTCATTTTTCACGAACCGATCACTTCCAAACCATTAGCAATGCATCCCAATGGCCTTCAAAGCATGATTCCATGAGAAATTTGTCAGTAGCGTAGCTCAAGAATCGAATTTTTCGAAACCATATGCAGTGCATCCTATGGTGCTTTGAAGAATGATTCCATGTCAAAGAGTAGTCACCAGCACAGATCAGGAACGATTATCTCATTTTTGACTTTCTCACGAGCCGATCTCTTTCAAAGCGGCAGGAGACATTCCTTATGGCTTTCAGACGAAGAGTCCTTGAGAAATTGCTCCCTAGAAAAGAGCAGGAATGAATAGCTGATTTTCCTATTGCTCATGAACCGATCTCTGTCAAATGAGCATTATCGCATCCTAAGCGCTCTTGAAGCGTGGCTCCTTGTGAACTAGCTCAGGAATGAATCTCTCATGTTTCCTTTTCTCACGAGCCGATCTTCACAAAGGGAACGGTAATGCATCCTAGTGGCGTTTAAACAAAGAGTCCTTGAAAAATCTGTCACTAGCGCAGCTCAGGAAGTATTTTCATATTTTTTGTATTTCTCACTAACTGATCTCTACCAAACCACTAGCAGAGCATCCTGGTCACTTTAGAAGCATGAGTCCATGAGAAATTTCTCACTACCACAGATCAGGACTATAATTCGCATTATCCATAGTTCTCAGGAACCGATCTCTTATAAACCACTCGCAGAGCATCCTAATGGCTTTTAAAAGATGATTCCTTGCAAAAAATTTCCTTAGCTCAGCTCAGCAATGTATTTCTCATCTTCAGTATTCTCACAAACCCATCTCTTCCAAACTACAAGCAGACAATACTAATGTCTTTTGAAGCGTGATTCCTTGTGACATTTGTCCCCAGCAGAGATGAGCAATGAATCTCTCATGTTTTCTTTTCACACTAACCTATCCCTACCAACAGACCAGTAGTGCCTCCTAGTGGCGTTTAAACAAAGATTACTTGAACAAATGTGTCACTTGTGCAGCTCAGGAAGCATTTTCATATTTGTTGTATTTCTCACTAAGTGATCTCTACCAAGCCATGAGCAGAGCATCCTGATGTCTCTTGAAGGGCGATTCCATGTGAAATTTGTCCGTATCCCAGATCAGGAATATGTTTCTCATTTTTCGTCTTTCTCACAAACCCAGCTCTACCAATCGTTTAGCACTGTCTTGTAATGGTTTTCAGACGAAGATTCCTTGAGAAATTTATCACTAGCATAGTTCAGCAATGTATTTCTCCTTTTCAGTATTCTCACAAAGGCATCTCTTCCAAACCACTAGCAGACAATACTAATGTCTTTTGGAGCGTGACTCCTTGGGAGAATTGTCCCTAGCAGAGATCAAGACTAAAGCTCTCATGATTCCTTTTCACACAGACCAATCTCTACCATCTGACCAGTAGTGCATGCTAGTGGCGTTCAAGCAGATTCCTTGAACAAATTGTCACTAGCGCAGCTCAGAAAGCATTTTCATATTTTTTGTATTTCTGACTAAGTGAGCTCCACCAAACCACGAGCAGAGCATTCTGATGTCTTTTGAACCATGAGTCCACGTGAAATTTTCACTGTCACAGAGCAGGAATATAATTCGCATTATCCATTTTTCTCAGGAACCGATCGCTTTCAAACCACTAACAGCGCATCCTTTTGGCTTTTAGAAGATGATTCCTTGCGAAATTTTTCCCTAACTCAGATTAGCAATGCATTTCGCATTTTCAGTATTCTCAGAAACGCATCTCTTCCAAACCACAAGCAAACAATACTAGTGTCTTTTGAAGCGTGATTCCATGTGAAATTTGTCCCTAGCCCACTTCGGGAATGAATCTCTTGCGATCCTTTTTCTCAAGAATCGATTTCTACCCCTGACCAGTAGTGCATCCTCGTGGCGATTAAGCAAAGATTCCTTGAAAAAAAGGTCACTAGCACAATTCACAAAGGATTTTGCACATTTTCCTCGTCTTTCTCACGAACCGATCCCTTTGGAAACCGGCAGGAGACATTCCTCATAAGGAATGTTTTTAGACAAAGAGTCCTTGAGAAATTACTCCCTAGAACCGAGCAGGACTAAATATCGGATTTTCGTAAAGCTCACCAACCGATCTCGTCCAAATGAGAATTATAGCATCCTAATCGCTCTTGAAGCAGTATTCCTTGAGAAATTGACACTAGCACAGCTCAGGAAGGATTTTCACATTTTTTGTATTTCTCACTAACCGATCCCTAGCAAATTATTAGCAGAGCATCCTAATGTCTTTTGAAGCATGATTACATGAGCAATGTTTCAGTAGCAGAGATGAGGAATTAATTTCTCTTTGTTCGTCTGTCTGACGACCCGATCGCTTTCAAACCGGCAGGAGACAATCCTAATGGCTTTTAGAAGAAGAGTCCCTGAGAAATGTATTAGTACCACAGATCAGGAATGTATAGCTCATTTTTCACGAACCGATCACTTCCAAACCATTAGCAATGCATCCCAATGGCCTTCAAAGCATGATTCCATGAGAAATTTGTCAGTAGCGTAGCTCAAGAATCGAATTTTTCGAAACCATATGCAGTGCATCCTATGGTGCTTTGAAGAATGATTCCATGTCAAAGAGTAGTCACCAGCACAGATCAGGAACGATTATCTCATTTTTGACTTTCTCACGAGCCGATCTCTTTCAAAGCGGCAGGAGACATTCCTTATGGCTTTCAGACGAAGAGTCCTTGAGAAATTGCTCCCTAGAAAAGAGAAGGAATGAATAGCTGATTTTCCTATTGCTCACGAACCGATCTCTGTCAAATGAGCATTATCGCATCCTAAGCGCTCTTGAAGCGTGGCTCCTTGTGAACTAGCTCAGGAATGAATCTCTCATGTTTCCTTTTCTCACGAGCCGATCTTCACAAAGGGAACGGTAATGCATCCTAGTGGCGTTTAAACAAAGAGTCCTTGAAAAATCTGTCACTAGCGCAGCTCAGGAAGTATATTCATATTTTTTGTATTTCTCACTAACTGATCTCTACCAAACCACTAGCAGAGCATCCTGGTCACTTTAGAAGCATGAGTCCATGAGAAATTTCTCACTACCACAGATCAGGACTATAATTCGCATTATCCAAAGTTCTCAGGAACCGATCTCTTATAAACCACTCGCAGAGCATCCTAATGGCTTTTAAAAGATGATTCCTTGCAAAAAATTTCCTTAGCTCAGCTCAGCAATGTATTTCTCATCTTCAGTATTCTCACAAACCCATCTCTTCCAAACTACAAGCAGACAATACTAATGTCTTTTGAAGCGTGATTCCTTGTGACATTTGTCCCCAGCAGAGATGAGCAATGAATCTCTCATGTTTCCTTTTCACACTAACCTATCCCTACCAACAGACCAGTAGTGCCTCCTAGTGGCCTTTAAACAAAGATTCCTTGAACAAATGTGTCACTTGTGCAGCTCAGGAAGCATTTTCATATTTGTTGTATTTCTCACTAAGTGATCTCTACCAAGCCATGAGCAGAGCATCCTGATGTCTCTTGACGGGCGATTCCATGTGAAATTTGTCCGTATCCCAGATCAGGAATATCTTTCGCATTTTTCGTCTTTCTCACAAACCCAGCTCTACCAATCGTTTAGCACTGTCTTGTAATGGTTTTCAGACGAAGATTTTTAGAAAAATTTATCACTAGCATAGTTCAGCAATGTATTTCTCCTTTTCAGTATTCTCACAAAGGCATCTCTTCCAAACCACTAGCAGACAATACTAATGTCTTTTGGAGCGTGACTCCTTGGGAGAATTGTCCCTAGCAGAGATCAGGACTAAAGCTCTCATGATTCCTTTTCACACAGACCAATCTCTACCATCTGACCAGTAGTGCGTGCTAGTGGCGTTCAAGCAGATTCCTTGAACAAATTGTCACTAGGGCAGCTCAGAAAGCATTTTCATATTTTTTGTATTTCTGACTAAGTGAGCTCCACCAAACCACGAGCAGAGCATTCTGATGTCTTTTGAACCATGAGTCCATGTGAAATTTTCACTGTCACAGAGCAGGAATATAATTCGCATTATCCATTTTTCTCAGGAACCGATCACTTTCAAACCACTAACAGAGCATCCTTTTGGCTTTTAGAAGATGATTCCTTGCGAAATTGTTCCCTAACTCAGATTAGCAATGCATTTCGCATTTTCAGTGTTCTCAGAAACGCATCTCTTCCAAACCACAAGCAAACAATACTAGTGTCTTTTGAAGCGTGATTCCATGTGAAATTTGTCCCTAGCCCACTTCGGGAATGAATCTCTTGCGATCCTTTTTCTCAAGAACCGATTTCTACCCCTGACCAGTAGTGCATCCTCGTGGCGATTAAGCAAAGATTCCTTGAAAAAAAGGTCACTAGCACAATTCACAAAGGATTTTGCACATTTTCTTCGTCTTTCTCATGAACCGATCTCTTTGGAAACTGGCAGGAGACATTCCTCATAAGGAATGTTTTTAGACAAAGAGTCCTTGAGAAATTACTCCCTAGAACAGAGCAGGACTAAATATCGGATTTTCGTAAAGCTCACCAACCGATCTCGTCCAAATGAGAATTATAGCATCCTAATCGCTCTTGAAGCAGTATTCCTTGAGAAATTGACACTAGCACAGCTCAGGAAGGATTTTCACATTTTTTTGTATTTCTCACTAACCGATCCCTAGCAAATTATTAGCAGAGCATCCTAATGTCTTTTGAAGCATGATTACATGAGCAATGTTTCAGTAGCACAGATGAGGAATTAATTTCTCTTTGTTCGTCTGTCTGACGGCCCGATCGCTTTCAAACCGGCAGGAGACAATCCTAATGGCTTTTAGAAGAAGAGTCCCTGAGAAATGTATTAGTACCACAGATCAGGAATGTATAGCTCATTTTTCACGAACCGATCACTTCCAAACCATTAGCAATGCATCCCAATGGCCTTCAAAGCATGATTCCATGAGAAATTTGTCAGTAGCGTAGCTCAAGAATCGAATTTTTCGAAACCATATGCAGTGCATCCTATGGTGCTTTGAAGAATGATTCCATGTCAAAGAGTAGTCACCAGCACAGATCAGGAACGATTATCTCATTTTTGACTTTCTCACGAGCCGATCTCTTTCAAAGCGGCAGGAGACATTCCTTATGGCTTTCAGACGAAGAGTCCTTGAGAAATTGCTCCCTAGAAAAGAGCAGGAATGAATAGCTGATTTTCCTATTGCTCACGAACCGATCTCTGTCAAATGAGCATTATCGCATCCTAAGCGCTCTTGAAGCGTGGCTCCTTGTGAACTAGCTCAGGAATGAATCTCTCATGTTTCCTTTTCTCACGAGCCGATCTTCACAAAGGGAACGGTAATGCATCCTAGTGGCGTTTAAACAAAGAGTCCTTGAAAAATCTGTCACTAGCGCAGCTCAGGAAGTATTTTCATATTTTTTGTATTTCTCACTAACTGATCTCTACCAAACCACTAGCAGAGCATCCTGGTCACTTTAGAAGCATGAGTCCATGAGAAATTTCTCACTACCACAGATCAGGACTATAATTCGCATTATCCATAGTTCTCAGGAACCGATCTCTTATAAACCACTCGCAGAGCATCCTAATGGCTTTTAAAAGATGATTCCTTGCAAAAAATTTCCTTAGCTCAGCTCAGCAATGTATTTCTCATCTTCAGTATTCTCACAAACCCATCTCTTCCAAACTACAAGCAGACAATACTAATGTCTTTTGAAGCGTGATTCCTTGTGACATTTGTCCCCAGCAGAGATGAGCAATGAATCTCTCATGTTTTCTTTTCACACTAAACTATCCCTACCAACAGACCAGTAGTGCCTCCTAGTGGCGTTTAAACAAAGATTCCTTGAACAAATGTGTCACTTGTGCAGCTCAGGAAGCATTTTCATATTTGTTGTATTTCTCACTAAGTGATCTCTACCAAGCCATGAGCAGAGCATCCTGATGTCTCTTGAAGGGCGATTCCATGTGAAATTTGTCCGTATCCCAGATCAGGAATATGTTTCTCATTTTTCGTCTTTCTCACAAACCCAGCTCTACCAATCGTTTAGCACTGTCTTGTAATGGTTTTCAGACGAAGATTCCTTGAGAAATTTATCACTAGCATAGTTCAGCAATGTATTTCTCCTTTTCAGTATTCTCACAAAGGCATCTCTTCCAAACCACTAGCAGACAATACTAATGTCTTTTGGAGCGTGACTCCTTGGGAGAATTGTCCCTAGCAGAGATCAGGACTAAAGCTCTCATGATTCCTTTTCACACAGACCAATCTCTACCATCTGACCAGTAGTGCGTGCTAGTGGCGTTCAAGCAGATTCCTTGAAAAAATTGTCACTAGGGCAGCTCAGAAAGCAGTTTCATATTTTTTGTATTTCTGACTAAGTGAGCTCCACCAAACCACGAGCAGAGCATTCTGATGTCTTTTGAACCATGAGTCCATGTGAAATTTTCACTGTCACAGAGCAGGAATATAATTCGCATTATCCATTTTTCTCAGGAACCGATCGCTTTCAAACCACTAACAGAGCATCCTTTTGGCTTTTAGAAGATGATTCCTTGCGAAATTTTTCCCTAACTCAGATTAGCAATGCATTTCGCATTTTCAGTGTTCTCAGAAACGCATCTCTTCCAAACCACAAGCAAACAATACTAGTGTCTTTTGAAGCGTGATTCCATGTGAAATTTGTCCCTAGCCCACTTCGGGAATGAATCTCTTGCGATCCTTTTTCTCAAGAACCGATTTCTACCCCTGACCAGCAGTGCATCCTCGTGGCGATTAAGCAAAGATTCCTTGAAAAAAAGGTCACTAGCACAATTCACAAAGGATTTTGCACATTTTCTTCGTCTTTCTCATGAACCGATCTCTTTGGAAACCGGCAGGAGACATTCCTCATAAGGAATGTTTTTAGACAAAGAGTCCTTGAGAAATTACTCCCTAGAACCGAGCAGGACTAAATATCGGATTTTCGTAAAGCTCACCAACCGATCTCATCCAAATGAGAATTATAGCATCCTAATCGCTCTTGAAGCAGTATTCCTTGAGAAATTGACACTAGCACAGCTCAGGAAGGATTTTCACATTTTTTTGTATTTCTCACTAACCGATCCCTAGCAAATTATTAGCAGAGCATCCTAATGTCTTTTGAAGCATGATTACATGAGCAATGTTTCAGTAGCACAGATGAGGAATTAATTTCTCTTTGTTCGTCTGTCTGACGGCCCGATCGCTTTCAAACCGGCAGGAGACAATCCTAATGGCTTTTAGAAGAAGAGTCCCTGAGAAATGTATTAGTACCACAGATCAGGAATGTATAGCTCATTTTTCACGAACCGATCACTTCCAAACCATTAGCAATGCATCCCAATGGCCTTCAAAGCATGATTCCATGAGAAATTTGTCAGTAGCGTAGCTCAAGAATCGAATTTTTCGAAACCATATGCAGTGCATCCTATGGTGCTTTGAAGAATGATTCCATGTCAAAGAGTAGTCACCAGCACAGATCAGGAACGATTATCTCATTTTTGACTTTCTCACGAGCCGATCTCTTTCAAAGCGGCAGGAGACATTCCTTATGGCTTTCAGACGAAGAGTCCTTGAGAAATTGCTCCCTAGAAAAGAGCAGGAATGAATAGCTGATTTTCCTATTGCTCACGAACCGATCTCTGTCAAATGAGCATTATCGCATCCTAAGCGCTCTTGAAGCGTGGCTCCTTGTGAACTAGCTCAGGAATGAATCTCTCATGTTTCCTTTTCTCACGAGCCGATCTTCACAAAGGGAACGGTAATGCATCCTAGTGGCGTTTAAACAAAGAGTCCTTGAAAAATCTGTCACTAGCGCAGCTCAGGAAGTATTTTCATATTTTTTGTATTTCTCACTAACTGATCTCTACCAAACCACTAGCAGAGCATCCTGGTCACTTTAGAAGCATGAGTCCATGAGAAATTTCTCACTACCACAGATCAGGACTATAATTCGCATTATCCATAGTTCTCAGGAACCGATCTCTTATAAACCACTCGCAGAGCATCCTAATGGCTTTTAAAAGATGATTCCTTGCAAAAAATTTCCTTAGCTCAGCTCAGCAATGTATTTCTCATCTTCAGTATTCTCACAAACCCATCTCTTCCAAACTACAAGCAGACAATACTAATGTCTTTTGAAGCGTGATTCCTTGTGACATTTGTCCCCAGCAGAGATGAGCAATGAATCTCTCATGTTTTCTTTTCACACTAACCTATCCCTACCAACAGACCAGTAGTGCCTCCTAGTGGCGTTTAAACAAAGATTCCTTGAACAAATGTGTCACTTGTGCAGCTCAGGAAGCATTTTCATATTTGTTGTATTTCTCACTAAGTGATCTCTACCAAGCCATGAGCAGAGCATCCTGATGTCTCTTGAAGGGCGATTCCATGTGAAATTTGTCCGTATCCCAGATCAGGAATATGTTTCTCATTTTTCGTCTTTCTCACAAACCCAGCTCTACCAATCGTTTAGCACTGTCTTGTAATGGTTTTCAGACGAAGATTCCTTGAGAAATTTATCACTAGCATAGTTCAGCAATGTATTTCTCCTTTTCAGTATTCTCACAAAGGCATCTCTTCCAAACCACTAGCAGACAATACTAATGTCTTTTGGAGCGTGACTCCTTGGGAGAATTGTCCCTAGCAGAGATCAGGACTAAAGCTCTCATGATTCCTTTTCACACAGACCAATCTCTACCATCTGACCAGTAGTGCGTGCTAGTGGCGTTCAAGCAGATTCCTTGAAAAAATTGTCACTAGGGCAGCTCAGAAAGCAGTTTCATATTTTTTGTATTTCTGACTAAGTGAGCTCCACCAAACCACGAGCAGAGCATTCTGATGTCTTTTGAACCATGAGTCCATGTGAAATTTTCACTGTCACAGAGCAGGAATATAATTCGCATTATCCATTTTTCTCAGGAACCGATCGCTTTCAAACCACTAACAGAGCATCCTTTTGGCTTTTAGAAGATGATTCCTTGCGAAATTTTTCCCTAACTCAGATTAGCAATGCATTTCGCATTTTCAGTGTTCTCAGAAACGCATCTCTTCCAAACCACAAGCAAACAATACTAGTGTCTTTTGAAGCGTGATTCCATGTGAAATTTGTCCCTAGCCCACTTCGGGAATGAATCTCTTGCGATCCTTTTTCTCAAGAACCGATTTCTACCCCTGACCAGCAGTGCATCCTCGTGGCGATTAAGCAAAGATTCCTTGAAAAAAAGGTCACTAGCACAATTCACAAAGGATTTTGCACATTTTCTTCGTCTTTCTCATGAACCGATCTCTTTGGAAACCGGCAGGAGACATTCCTCATAAGGAATGTTTTTAGACAAAGAGTCCTTGAGAAATTACTCCCTAGAACCGAGCAGGACTAAATATCGGATTTTCGTAAAGCTCACCAACCGATCTCATCCAAATGAGAATTATAGCATCCTAATCGCTCTTGAAGCAGTATTCCTTGAGAAATTGACACTAGCACAGCTCAGGAAGGATTTTCACATTTTTTTGTATTTCTCACTAACCGATCCCTAGCAAATTATTAGCAGAGCATCCTAATGTCTTTTGAAGCATGATTACATGAGCAATGTTTCAGTAGCACAGATGAGGAATTAATTTCTCTTTGTTCGTCTGTCTGACGACCCGATCGCTTTCAAACCGGCAGGAGACAATCCTAATGGCTTTTAGAAGAAGAGTCCCTGAGAAATGTATTAGTACCACAGATCAGGAATGTATAGCTCATTTTTCACGAACCGATCACTTCCAAACCATTAGCAATGCATCCCAATGGCCTTCAAAGCATGATTCCATGAGAAATTTGTCAGTAGCGTAGCTCAAGAATCGAATTTTTCGAAACCATATGCAGTGCATCCTATGGTGCTTTGAAGAATGATTCCATGTCAAAGAGTAGTCACCAGCACAGATCAGGAACAATTATCTCATTTTTGACTTTCTCACGAGCCGATCTCTTTCAAAGCGGCAGGAGACATTCCTTATGGCTTTCAGACGAAGAGTCCTTGAGAAATTGCTCCCTAAAAAAGAGCAGGAATGAATAGCTGATTTTCCTATTGCTCACGAACCGATCTCTGTCAAATGAGCATTATCGCATCCTAAGCGCTCTTGAAGCGTGGCTCCTTGTGAACTAGCTCAGGAATGAATCTCTCATGTTTCCTTTTCTCACGAGCCGATCTTCACAAAGGGAACGGTAATGCATCCTAGTGGCGTTTAAACAAAGAGTCCTTGAAAAATCTGTCACTAGCGCAGCTCAGGAAGTATTTTCATATTTTTTGTATTTCTCACTAACTGATCTCTACCAAACCACTAGCAGAGCATCCTGGTCACTTTAGAAGCATGAGTCCATGAGAAATTTCTCACTACCACAGATCAGGACTATAATTCGCATTATCCATAGTTCTCAGGAACCGATCTCTTATAAACCACTCGCAGAGCATCCTAATGGCTTTTAAAAGATGATTCCTTGCAAAAAATTTCCTTAGCTCAGCTCAGCAATGTATTTCTCATCTTCAGTATTCTCACAAACCCATCTCTTCCAAACTACAAGCAGACAATACTAATGTCTTTTGAAGCGTGATTCCTTGTGACATTTGTCCCCAGCAGAGATGAGCAATGAATCTCTCATGTTTTCTTTTCACACTAACCTATCCCTACCAACAGACCAGTAGTGCCTCCTAGTGGCGTTTAAACAAAGATTCCTTGAACAAATGTGTCACTTGTGCAGCTCAGGAAGCATTTTCATATTTGTTGTATTTCTCACTAAGTGATCTCTACCAAGCCATGAGCAGAGCATCCTGATGTCTCTTGAAGGGCGATTCCATGTGAAATTTGTCCGTATCCCAGATCAGGAATATGTTTCTCATTTTTCGTCTTTCTCACAAACCCAGCTCTACCAATCGTTTAGCACTGTCTTGTAATGGTTTTCAGACGAAGATTCCTTGAGAAATTTATCACTAGCATAGTTCAGCAATGTATTTCTCCTTTTCAGTATTCTCACAAAGGCATCTCTTCCAAACCACTAGCAGACAATACTAATGTCTTTTGGAGCGTGACTCCTTGGGAGAATTGTCCCTAGCGGAGATCAGGACTAAAGCTCTCATGATTCCTTTTCACACAGACCAATCTCTACCATCTGACCAGTAGTGCGTGCTAGTGGCGTTCAAGCAGATTCCTTGAAAAAATTGTCACTAGGGCAGCTCAGAAAGCAGTTTCATATTTTTTGTATTTCTGACTAAGTGAGCTCCACCAAACCACGAGCAGAGCATTCTGATGTCTTTTGAACCATGAGTCCATGTGAAATTTTCACTGTCACAGAGCAGGAATATAATTCGCATTATCCATTTTTCTCAGGAACCGATCGCTTTCAAACCACTAACAGAGCATCCTTTTGGCTTTTAGAAGATGATTCCTTGCGAAATTTTTCCCTAACTCAGATTAGCAATGCATTTCGCATTTTCAGTGTTCTCAGAAACGCATCTCTTCCAAACCACAAGCAAACAATACTAGTGTCTTTTGAAGCATGATTCCATGTGAAATTTGTCCCTAGCCCACTTCGGGAATGAATCTCTTGCGATCCTTTTTCTCAAGAACCGATTTCTACCCCTGACCAGTAGTGCATCCTCGTGGCGATTAAGCAAAGATTCCTTGAAAAAAAGGTCACTAGCACAATTCACAAAGGATTTTGCACATTTTCTTCGTCTTTCTCATGAACCGATCTCTTTGGAAACCGGCAGGAGACATTCCTCATAAGGAATGTTTTTAGACAAAGAGTCCTTGAGAAATTACTCCCTAGAACCGAGCAGGACTAAATATCGGATTTTCGTAAAGCTCACCAACCGATCTCATCCAAATGAGAATTATAGCATCCTAATCGCTCTTGAAGCAGTATTCCTTGAGAAATTGACACTAGCACAGCTCAGGAAGGATTTTCACATTTTTTTGTATTTCTCACTAACCGATCCCTAGCAAATTATTAGCAGAGCATCCTAATGTCTTTTGAAGCATGATTACATGAGCAATGTTTCAGTAGCACAGATGAGGAATTAATTTCTCTTTGTTCGTCTGTCTGACGACCCGATCGCTTTCAAACCGGCAGGAGACAATCCTAATGGCTTTTAGAAGAAGAGTCCCTGAGAAATGTATTAGTACCACAGATCAGGAATGTATAGCTCATTTTTCACGAACCGATCACTTCCAAACCATTAGCAATGCATCCCAATGGCCTTCAAAGCATGATTCCATGAGAAATTTGTCAGTAGCGTAGCTCAAGAATCGAATTTTTCGAAACCATATGCAGTGCATCCTATGGTGCTTTGAAGAATGATTCCATGTCAAAGAGTAGTCACCAGCACAGATCAGGAACGATTATCTCATTTTTGACTTTCTCACGAGCCGATCTCTTTCAAAGCGGCAGGAGACATTCCTTATGGCTTTCAGACGAAGAGTCCTTGAGAAATTGCTCCCTAGAAAAGAGCAGGAATGAATAGCTGATTTTCCTATTGCTCACGAACCGATCTCTGTCAAATGAGCATTATCGCAACCTAAGCGCTCTTGAAGCGTGGCTCCTTGTGAACTAGCTCAGGAATGAATCTCTCATGTTTCCTTTTCTCACGAGCCGATCTTCACAAAGGGAACGGTAATGCATCCTAGTGGCGTTTAAACAAAGAGTCCTTGAAAAATTTGTCACTAGCGCAGCTCAGGAAGTATTTTCATATTTGTTGTATTTCTCACTAAGTGATCTCTACCAAGCCATGAGCAGAGCATCCTGATGTCTCTTGAAGGGCGATTCCATGTGAAATTTGTCCGTAGCCCAGATCAGGAACATGTTTCTCATTTTTCATCTTTCTCACAAACCCAGCTCTACCAATCGTTTAGCACTGTCTTGTAATGGTTTTCAGACGAAGTTTCCTTGAGAAATTTATCACTAGCATAGTTCAGCAATGTATTTCTCCTTTTCAGTATTCTCACAAAGGCATCTCTTCCAAACCACTAGCAGACAATACTAATGTCTTTTGGAGCGTGACTCCTTGGGAGAATTGTCCCTAGCAGAGATCAGGACTAAAGCTCTCATGATTCCTTTTCACACAGACCAATCTCTACCATCTGACCAGTAGTGCGTGCTAGTGGCGTTCAAGCAGATTCCTTGAAAAAATTGTCACTAGCGCAGCTCAGAAAGCATTTTCATATTTTTTGTATTTCTGACTAAGTGAGCTCCACCAAACCACGAGCAGAGCATTCTGATGTCTTTTGAACCATGAGTCCATGTGAAATTTTCACTGTCACAGAGCAGGAATATAATTCGCATTATCCATTTTTCTCAGGAAGCGATCGCTTTCAAACCACTAACAGCGCATCCTTTTGGCTTTTAGAAGATGATTCCTTGCGAAATTTTTCCCTAACTCAGATTAGCAATGCATTTCGCATTTTCAGTATTCTCAGAAACGCATCTCTGCCAAACCACAAGCAAACAATACTAGTGTCTTTTGAAGCGTGATTCCATGTGAAATTTGTCCCTAGCCCACTTCGGGAATGAATCTCTCACGATCCTTTTTCTCAAGAACCGATTTCTACCCCTGACCAGTAGTGCATCCTCGTGGCGATTAAGCAAAGATTCCTTGAAAAAAAGGTCACTAGCACAATTCACAAAGGATTTTGCACATTTTCTTCGTCTTTCTCATGAACCGATTTCTTTGGAAACCGGCAGGAGACATTCCTCATAAGGAATGTTTTTAGACAAAGAGTCCTTGAGAAATTACTCCCTAGAACAGAGCAGGACTAAATATCGGATTTTCGTAAAGCTCACCAACCGATCTCGTCCAAATGAGAATTATAGCATCCTAATCGCTCTTGAAGCAGTATTCCTTGAGAAATTGACACTAGCACAGCTCAGGAAGGATTTTCACATTTTTTTGTATTTCTCACTAACCGATCCCTAGCAAATTATTAGCAGAGCATCCTAATGTCTTTTGAAGCATGATTACATGAGCAATGTTTCAGTAGCAGAGATGAGGAATTAATTTCTCTTTGTTCGTCTGTCTGACGACCCGATCGCTTTCAAACCGGCAGGAGACAATCCTAATGGCTTTTAGAAGAAGAGTCCCTGAGAAATGTATTAGTACCACAGATCAGGAATGTATAGCTCATTTTTCACGAACCGATCACTTCCAAACCATTAGCAATGCATCCCAATGGCCTTCAAAGCATGATTCCATGAGAAATTTGTCAGTAGCGTAGCTCAAGAATCGAATTTTTCGAAACCATATGCAGTGCATCCTATGGTGCTTTGAAGAATGATTCCATGTCAAAGAGTAGTCACCAGCACAGATCAGGAACGATTATCTCATTTTTGACTTTCTCACGAGCCGATCTCTTTCAAAGCGGCAGGAGACATTCCTTATGGCTTTCAGACGAAGAGTCCTTGAGAAATTGCTCCCTAGAAAAGAGCAGGAATGAATAGCTGATTTTCCTATTGCTCACGAACCGATCTCTGTCAAATGAGCATTATCGCATCCTAAGCGCTCTTGAAGCGTGGCTCCTTGTGAACTAGCTCAGGAATGAATCTCTCATGTTTCCTTTTCTCACGAGCCGATCTTCACAAAGGGAACGGTAATGCATCCTAGTGGCGTTTAAACAAAGAGTCCTTGAAAAATTTGTCACTAGCGCAGCTCAGGAAGTATTTTCATATTTGTTGTATTTCTCACTAAGTGATCTCTACCAAGCCATGAGCAGAGCATCCTGATGTCTCTTGAAGGGCGATTCCATGTGAAATTTGTCCGTAGCCCAGATCAGGAACATGTTTCTCATTTTTCATCTTTCTCACAAACCCAGCTCTACCAATCGTTTAGCACTGTCTTGTAATGGTTTTCAGACGAAGTTTCCTTGAGAAATTTATCACTAGCATAGTTCAGCAATGTATTTCTCCTTTTCAGTATTCTCACAAAGGCATCTCTTCCAAACCACTAGCAGACAATACTAATGTCTTTTGGAGCGTGACTCCTTGGGAGAATTGTCCCTAGCAGAGATCAGGACTAAAGCTCTCATGATTCCTTTTCACACAGACCAATCTCTACCATCTGACCAGTAGTGCGTGCTAGTGGCGTTCAAGCAGATTCCTTGAAAAAATTGTCACTAGCGCAGCTCAGAAAGCATTTTCATATTTTTTGTATTTCTGACTAAGTGAGCTCCACCAAACCACGAGCAGAGCATTCTGATGTCTTTTGAACCATGAGTCCATGTGAAATTTTCACTGTCACAGAGCAGGAATATAATTCGCATTATCCATTTTTCTCAGGAAGCGATCGCTTTCAAACCACTAACAGCGCATCCTTTTGGCTTTTAGAAGATGATTCCTTGCGAAATTTTTCCCTAACTCAGATTAGCAATGCATTTCGCATTTTCAGTATTCTCAGAAACGCATCTCTGCCAAACCACAAGCAAACAATACTAGTGTCTTTTGAAGCGTGATTCCATGTGAAATTTGTCCCTAGCCCACTTCGGGAATGAATCTCTCACGATCCTTTTTCTCAAGAACCGATTTCTACCCCTGACCAGTAGTGCATCCTCGTGGCGATTAAGCAAAGATTCCTTGAAAAAAAGGTCACTAGCACAATTCACAAAGGATTTTGCACATTTTCTTCGTCTTTCTCATGAACCGATTTCTTTGGAAACCGGCAGGAGACATTCCTCATAAGGAATGTTTTTAGACAAAGAGTCCTTGAGAAATTACTCCCTAGAACAGAGCAGGACTAAATATCGGATTTTCGTAAAGCTCACCAACCGATCTCGTCCAAATGAGAATTATAGCATCCTAATCGCTCTTGAAGCAGTATTCCTTGAGAAATTGACACTAGCACAGCTCAGGAAGGATTTTCACATTTTTTTGTATTTCTCACTAACCGATCCCTAGCAAATTATTAGCAGAGCATCCTAATGTCTTTTGAAGCATGATTACATGAGCAATGTTTCAGTAGCAGAGATGAGGAATTAATTTCTCTTTGTTCGTCTGTCTGACGACCCGATCGCTTTCAAACCGGCAGGAGACAATCCTAATGGCTTTTAGAAGAAGAGTCCCTGAGAAATGTATTAGTACCACAGATCAGGAATGTATAGCTCATTTTTCACGAACCGATCACTTCCAAACCATTAGCAATGCATCCCAATGGCCTTCAAAGCATGATTCCATGAGAAATTTGTCAGTAGCGTAGCTCAAGAATCGAATTTTTCGAAACCATATGCAGTGCATCCTATGGTGCTTTGAAGAATGATTCCATGTCAAAGAGTAGTCACCAGCACAGATCAGGAACGATTATCTCATTTTTGACTTTCTCACGAGCCGATCTCTTTCAAAGCGGCAGGAGACATTCCTTATGGCTTTCAGACGAAGAGTCCTTGAGAAATTGCTCCCTAGAAAAGAGCAGGAATGAATAGCTGATTTTCCTATTGCTCACGAACCGATCTCTGTCAAATGAGCATTATCGCATCCTAAGCGCTCTTGAAGCGTGGCTCCTTGTGAACTAGCTCAGGAATGAATCTCTCATGTTTCCTTTTCTCACGAGCCGATCTTCACAAAGGGAACGGTAATGCATCCTAGTGGCGTTTAAACAAAGAGTCCTTGAAAAATCTGTCACTAGCGCAGCTCAGGAAGTATATTCATATTTTTTGTATTTCTCACTAACTGATCTCTACCAAACCACTAGCAGAGCATCCTGGTCACTTTAGAAGCATGAGTCCATGAGAAATTTCTCACTACCACAGATCAGGACTATAATTCGCATTATCCAAAGTTCTCAGGAACCGATCTCTTATAAACCACTCGCAGAGCATCCTAATGGCTTTTAAAAGATGATTCCTTGCAAAAAATTTCCTTAGCTCAGCTCAGCAATGTATTTCTCATCTTCGGTATTCTCACAAACCCATCTCTTCCAAACTACAAGCAGACAATACTAATGTCTTTTGAAGCGTGATTCCTTGTGACATTTGTCCCCAGCAGAGATGAGCAATGAATCTCTCATGTTTCCTTTTCACACTAACCTATCCCTACCAACAGACCAGTAGTGCCTCCTAGTGGCCTTTAAACAAAGATTCCTTGAACAAATGTGTCACTTGTGCAGCTCAGGAAGCATTTTCATATTTGTTGTATTTCTCACTAAGTGATCTCTACCAAGCCATGAGCAGAGCATCCTGATGTCTCTTGACGGGCGATTCCATGTGAAATTTGTCCGTATCCCAGATCAGGAATATGTTTCGCATTTTTCGTCTTTCTCACAAACCCAGCTCTACCAATCGTTTAGCACTGTCTTGTAATGGTTTTCAGACGAAGATTCCTTGAGAAATTTATCACTAGCATAGTTCAGCAATGTATTTCTCCTTTTCAGTATTCTCACAAAGGCATCTCTTCCAAACCACTAGCAGACAATACTAATGTCTTTTGGAGCGTGACTCCTTGGGAGAATTGTCCCTAGCAGAGATCAGGACTAAAGCTCTCATGATTCCTTTTCACACAGACCAATCTCTACCATCTGACCAGTAGTGCGTGCTAGTGGCGTTCAAGCAGATTCCTTGAACAAATTGTCACTAGGGCAGCTCAGAAAGCATTTTCATATTTTTTGTATTTCTGACTAAGTGAGCTCCACCAAACCACGAGCAGAGCATTCTGATGTCTTTTGAACCATGAGTCCATGTGAAATTTTCACTGTCACAGAGCAGGAATATAATTCGCATTATCCATTTTTCTCAGGAACCGATCACTTTCAAACCACTAACAGAGCATCCTTTTGGCTTTTAGAAGATGATTCCTTGCGAAATTGTTCCCTAACTCAGATTAGCAATGCATTTCGCATTTTCAGTGTTCTCAGAAACGCATCTCTTCCAAACCACAAGCAAACAATACTAGTGTCTTTTGAAGCGTGATTCCATGTGAAATTTGTCCCTAGCCCACTTCGGGAATGAATCTCTTGCGATCCTTTTTCTCAAGAACCGATTTCTACCCCTGACCAGTAGTGCATCCTCGTGGCGATTAAGCAAAGATTCCTTGAAAAAAAGGTCACTAGCACAATTCACAAAGGATTTTGCACATTTTCTTCATCTTTCTCATGAACCGATCTCTTTGGAAACCGGCAGGAGACATTCCTCATAAGGAATGTTTTTAGACAAAGAGTCCTTGAGAAATTACTCCCTAGAACAGAGCAGGACTAAATATCGGATTTTCGTAAAGCTCACCAACCGATCTCGTCCAAATGAGAATTATAGCATCCTAATCGCTCTTGAAGCAGTATTCCTTGAGAAATTGACACTAGCACAGCTCAGGAAGGATTTTCACATTTTTTTGTATTTCTCACTAACCGATCCCTAGCAAATTATTAGCAGAGCATCCTAATGTCTTTTGAAGCATGATTACATGAGCAATGTTTCAGTAGCACAGATGAGGAATTAATTTCTCTTTGTTCGTCTGTCTGACGACCCGATCGCTTTCAAACCGGCAGGAGACAATCCTAATGGCTTTTAGAAGAAGAGTCCCTGAGAAATGTATTAGTACCACAGATCAGGAATGTATAGCTCATTTTTCACGAACCGATCACTTCCAAACCATTAGCAATGCATCCCAATGGCCTTCAAAGCATGATTCCATGAGAAATTTGTCAGTAGCGTAGCTCAAGAATCGAATTTTTCGAAACCATATGCAGTGCATCCTATGGTGCTTTGAAGAATGATTCCATGTCAAAGAGTAGTCACCAGCACAGATCAGGAACGATTATCTCATTTTTGACTTTCTCACGAGCCGATCTCTTTCAAAGCGGCAGGAGACATTCCTTATGGCTTTCAGACGAAGAGTCCTTGAGAAATTGCTCTCTAGAAAAGAGCAGGAATGAATAGCTGATTTTCCTATTGCTCACGAACCGATCTCTGTCAAATGAGCATTATCGCATCCTAAGCGCTCTTGAAGCGTGGCTCCTTGTGAACTAGCTCAGGAATGAATCTCTCATGTTTCCTTTTCTCACGAGCCGATCTTCACAAAGGGAACGGTAATGCATCCTAGTGGCGTTTAAACAAAGAGTCCTTGAAAAATCTGTCACTAGCGCAGCTCAGGAAGTATTTTCATATTTTTTGTATTTCTCACTAACTGATCTCTACCAAACCACTAGCAGAGCATCCTGGTCACTTTAGAAGCATGAGTCCATGAGAAATTTCTCACTACCACAGATCAGGACTATAATTCGCATTATCCATAGTTCTCAGGAACCGATCTCTTATAAACCACTCGCAGAGCATCCTAATGGCTTTTAAAAGATGATTCCTTGCAAAAAATTTCCTTAGCTCAGCTCAGCAATGTATTTCTCATCTTCAGTATTCTCACAAACCCATCTCTTCCAAACTACAAGCAGACAATACTAATGTCTTTTGAAGCGTGATTCCTTGTGACATTTGTCCCCAGCAGAGATGAGCAATGAATCTCTCATGTTTCCTTTTCACACTAACCTATCCCTACCAACAGACCAGTAGTGCCTCCTAGTGGCCTTTAAACAAAGATTCCTTGAACAAATGTGTCACTTGTGCAGCTCAGGAAGCATTTTCATATTTGTTGTATTTCTCACTAAGTGATCTCTACCAAGCCATGAGCAGAGCATCCTGATGTCTCTTGACGGGCGATTCCATGTGAAATTGTCCGTAGCCCAGATCAGGAATTCATCCCTCATGTTTCTTTTTCTCACGAACCGATCTCAACCAACTGACCAGTAGTGCATCCTCGTACCGTTTAAACAAATATTCCTTGAGTAATTGGTAGCTAGCGCAGCTCAGGAAGGATTTGCACATTTGTTCGTTTCTCACTTAGAGATCTCGTCCAAACCATTAGCATAGCATCCTGGAGCTTTTTGAAGCATGATTCCATGAGAAATTTGTCATAGCAGTGATCAGGAATGTGTTTCTCATTTTTAGTCTTTCTCTCAAACCCAGATCTACCAATCGTTTAGCACTGTCTTGTAATGGTTTTCAGACGAAGATTCCTTGAGAAATTTATCACTAGCATAGTTCAGCAATGTATTTCTCCTTTTCAGTATTCTCACAAAGGCATCTCTTCCAAACCACTAGCAGACAATACTAATGTCTTTTGGAGCGTGACTCCTTGGGAGAATTGTCCCTAGCAGAGATCAGGACTAAAGCTCTCATGATTCCTTTTCACACAGACCAATCTCTACCATCTGACCAGTAGTGCGTGCTAGTGGCGTTCAAGCAGATTCATTGAAAAAATTGTCACTAGGGCAGCTCAGAAAGCATTTTCATATTTTTTGTATTTCTGACTAAGTGAGCTCCACCAAACCACGAGCAGAGCATTCTGATGTCTTTTGAACCATGAGTCCATGTGAAATTTTCACTGTCACAGAGCAGGAATATAATTCGCATTATCCATTTTTCTCAGGAACCGATCGCTTTCAAACCACTAACAGAGCATCCTTTTGGCTTTTAGAAGATGATTCCTTGCGAAATTTTTCCCTAACTCAGATTAGCAATGCATTTCGCATTTTCAGTGTTCTCAGAAACGCATCTCTTCCAAACCACAAGCAAACAATACTAGTGTCTTTTGAAGCGTGATTGAAGTAGTGCATCCTCGTGGCGATTAAGCAAAGATTCCTTGAAAAAAAGGTCACTAGCACAATTCACAAAGGATTTTGCACATTTTCTTCGTCTTTCTCATGAACCGATCTCTTTGGAAACCGGCAGGAGACATTCCTCATAAGGAATGTTTTTAGACAAAGAGTCCTTGAGAAATTACTCCCTAGAACAGAGCAGGACTAAATATCGGATTTTCGTAAAGCTCACCAACCGATCTCGTCCAAATGAGAATTATAGCATCCTAATCGCTCTTGAAGCAGTATTCCTTGAGAAATTGACACTAGCACAGCTCAGGAAGGATTTTCACATTTTTTTGTATTTCTCACTAACCGATCCCTAGCAAATTATTAGCAGAGCATCCTAATGTCTTTTGAAGCATGATTACATGAGCAATGTTTCAGTAGCAGAGATAAGGAATTAATTTCTCTTTGTTCGTCTGTCTGACGACCCGATCCCTTTCAAACCGGCAGGAGACAATCCTAATGGCTTTTAGAAGAAGAGTCCCTGAGAAATGTATTAGTACCACAGATCAGGAATGTATAGCTCATTTTTCACGAACCGATCACTTCCAAACCATTAGCAATGCATCCCAATGGCCTTCAAAGCATGATTCCATGAGAAATTTGTCAGTAGCGTAGCTCAAGAATCGAATTTTTCGAAACCATATGCAGTGCATCCTATGGTGCTTTGAAGAATGATTCCATGTCAAAGAGTAGTCACCAGCACAGATCAGGAACGATTATCTCATTTTTGACTTTCTCACGAGCCGATCTCTTTCAAAGCGGCAGGAGACATTCCTTATGGCTTTCAGACGAAGAGTCCTTGAGAAATTGCTCCCTAGAAAAGAGCAGGAATGAATAGCTGATTTTCCTATTGCTCACGAACCGATCTCTGTCAAATGAGCATTATCGCATCCTAAGCGCTCTTGAAGCGTGGCTCCTTGTGAACTAGCTCAGGAATGAATCTCTCATGTTTCCTTTTCTCACGAGCCGATCTTCAGAAAGGGAACGGTAATGCATCCTAGTGGCGTTTAAACAAAGAGTCCTTGAAAAATTTGTCACTAGCGCAGCTCAGGAAGTATTTTCATATTTTTTGTATTTCTCACTAACTGATCTCTACCAAACCACTAGCAGAGCATCCTGGTCACTTTAGAAGCATGAGTCCATGAGAAATTTCTCACTACCACAGATCAGGAATATAATTCGCATTATCCATAGTTCTCAGGAACCGATCTCTTATAAACCACTCGCAGAGCATCCTAATGGCTTTTAAAAGATGATTCCTTGCAAAAAATTTCCTTAGCTCAGCTCAGCAATGTATTTCTCATTTTCAGTATTCTCACAAACCCATCTCTTCCAAACTACAAGCAGACAATACTAATGTCTTTTGAAGCGTGATTCCTTGTGACATTTGTCCCCAGCAGAGATGAGCAATGAATCTCTCATGTTTCCTTTTCACACTGACCTATCCCTACCAACAGACCAGTAGTGCCTCCTAGTGGCGTTTAAACAAAGATTCCTTGAACAAATGTGTCACTTGTGCAGCTCAGGAAGCATTTTCATATTTGTTGTATTTCTCACTAAGTGATCTCTACCAAGCCATGAGCAGAGCATCCTGATGTCTCTTGAAGGGCGATTCCATGTGAAATTTGTCCGTAGGCCAGATCAGGAATATGTTTCTCATTTTTCGTCTTTCTCACAAACCCAGCTCTACCAATCGTTTAGCACTGTCTTGTAATGGTTTTCAGACGAAGATTCCTTGAGAAATTTATCACTAGCATAGTTCAGCAATGTATTTCTCCTTTTCAGTATTCTCACAAAGGCATCTCTTCCAAACCACTAGCAGACAATTCTAATGTCTTTTGGAGCGTGACTCCTTGGGAGAATTGTCCCTAGCAGAGATCAAGACTAAAGCTCTCATGATTCCTTTTCACACAGACCAATCTCTACCATCTGACCAGTAGTGCGTGCTAGTGGCGTTCAAGCAGATTCCTTGAACAAATTGTCACTAGCGCAGCTCAGAAAGCATTTTCATATTTTTTGTATTTCTGACTAAGTGAGCTCCACCAAACCACGAGCAGAGCATTCTGATGTCTTTTGAACCATGAGTCCATGTGAAATTTTCACTGTCACAGAGCAGGAATATAATTCGCATTATCCATTTTTCTCAGGAAGCGATCGCTTTCAAACCACTAACAGAGCATCCTTTTGGCTTTTAGAAGATGATTCCTTGCGAAATTTTTCCCTAACTCAGATTAGCAATGCATTTCGCATTTTCAGTATTCTCAGAAACGCATCTCTTCCAAACCACAAGCAAACAATACTAGTGTCTTTTGAAGCGTGATTCCATGTGAAATTTGTCCCTAGCCCACTTCGGGAATGAATCTCTCACGATCCTTTTTCTCAAGAACCGATTTCTACCCCTGACCAGTAGTGCATCCTCGTGGCGATTAAGCAAAGATTCCTTGAAAAAAAGGTCACTAGCACAATTCACAAAGGATTTTGCACATTTTCTTCGTCTTTCTCACGAACCGATCTCTTTGGAAACCGGCAGGAGACATTCCTCATAAGGAATGTTTTTAGACAAAGAGTCCTTGAGAAATTACTCCCTAGAACAGAGCAGGACTAAATATCGGATTTTCGTAAAGCTCACCAACCGATCTCGTCCAAATGAGAATTATAGCATCCTAATCGCTCTTGAAGAAGTATTCCTTGAGAAATTGACACTAGCACAGCTCAGGAAGGATTTTCACATTTTTTGTATTTCTCACTAACTGATCTCTAACAAACCACTAGCAGAGCATCCTAGTCACTTTAGAAGCATGAGTCCATGAGAAATTTCTCACTACCACAGATCAGGACTATAATTCGCATTATCCATTGTTCTCAGGAACCGATCTCTTATAAACCACTCGCAGAGCATCCTAATGGCTTTTAAAAGATGATTCCTTGCAAAAAATTTCCTTAGCTCAGCTCAGCAATGTATTTCTCATTTTCAGTATTCTCACAAACCCATCTCTTCCAAACTACAAGCAGACAATACTAATGTCTTTTGAAGCGTGATTCCTTGTGACATTTGTCCCCAGCAGAGATGAGCAATGAATCTCTCATGTTTCCTTTTCACACTAATCGATCCCTACCAACAGACCAGTAGTGCCTCCTAGTGGCGTTTAAACAAAGATTCCTTGAACAAATGTGTCACTTGTGCAGCTCAGGAAGCATTTTCATATTTGTTGTATTTCTCACTAAGTGATCTCTACCAAGCCATGAGCAGAGCATCCTGATGTCTCTTGAAGGGCGATTCCATGTGAAATTTGTCCGTAGCCCAGATCAGGAATATGTTTCTCATTTTTCGTCTTTCTCACAAACCCAGCTCTACCAATCGTTTAGCACTGTCTTGTAATGGTTTTCAGACGAAGATTCCTTGAGAAATTTATCACTAGCATAGTTCAGCAACGTATTTCTCCTTTTCAGTATTCTCACAAAGGCATCTCTTCCAAACCACTAGCAGACAATTCTAATGTCTTTTGGAGCGTGACTCCTTGGGAGAATTGTCCCTAGCAGAGATCAAGACTAAAGCTCTCATGATTCCTTTTCACACAGACCAATCTCTACCATCTGACCAGTAGTGCGTGCTAGTGGCGTTCAAGCAGATTCCTTGAACAAATTGTCACTAGCGCAGCTCAGAAAGCATTTTCATATTTTTTGTATTTCTGACTAAGTGAGCTCCACCAAACCACGAGCAGAGCATTCTGATGTCTTTTGAACCATGAGTCCATGTGAAATTTTCACTGTCACAGAGCAGGAATATAATTCGCATTATCCATTTTTCTCAGGAAGCGATCGCTTTCAAACCACTAACAGCGCATCCTTTTGGCTTTTAGATGATTCCTTGCGAAATTTTTCCCTAACTCAGATTAGCAATGCATTTCGCATTTTCAGTATTCTCAGGAACGCATCTCTTCCAAACCACAAGCAAACAATACTAGTGTCTTTTGAAGCGTGATTCCATGTGAAATTTGTCCCTAGCCCACTTCGGGAATGAATCTCTCACGATCCTTTTTCTCAAGAACCGATTTCTACCCCTGACCAGTAGTGCATCCTCGTGGCGATTAAGCAAAGATTCCTTGAAAAAAAGGTCACTAGCACAATTCACAAAGGATTTTGCACATTTTCTTCGTCTTTCTCATGAACCGATCTCTTTGTAAACCGGCAGGAGACATTCCTCATAAGGAATGTTTTTAGACAAAGAGTCCTTGAGAAATTACTCCCTAGAACAGAGCAGGACTAAATATCGGATTTTCGTAAAGCTCACCAACCGATCTCGTCCAAATGAGAATTATAGCATCCTAATCGCTCTTGAAGCAGTATTCCTTGAGAAATTGACACTAGCACAGCTCAGGAAGGATTTTCACATTTTTTTGTATTTCTCACTAACCGATCCCTAGCAAATTATTAGCAGAGCATCCTAATGTCTTTTGAAGCATGATTACATGAGCAATGTTTCAGTAGCACAGATGAGGAATTAATTTCTCTTTGTTCGTCTGTCTGACGACCCGATCGCTTTCAAACCGCCAGGAGACAATCCTAATGGCTTTTAGAAGAAGAGTCCCTGAGAAATGTATTAGTACCACAGATCAGGAATGTATAGCTCATTTTTCACGAACCGATCACTTCCAAACCATTAGCAATGCATCCCAATGGCCTTCAAAGCATGATTCCATGAGAAATTTGTCAGTAGCGTAGCTCAAGAATCGAATTTTTCGAAACCATATGCAGTGCATCCTATGGTGCTTTGAAGAATGATTCCATGTCAAAGAGTAGTCACCAGCAAGGATCAGGAACGATTATCTCATTTTTGACTTTCTCACGAGCCGATCTCTTTCAAAGCGGCAGGAGACATTCCTTATGGCTTTCAGACGAAGAGTCCTTGAGAAATTGCTCCCTAGAAAAGAGCAGGAATGAATAGCTGATTTTCCTATTGCTCACGAACCGATCTCTGTCAAATGAGCATTATCGCATCCTAAGCGCTCTTGAAGCGTGGCTCCTTGTGAACTAGCTCAGGAATGAATCTCTCATGTTTCCTTTTCTCACGAGCCGATCTTCACAAAGGGAACGGTAATGCATCCTAGTGGCGTTTAAACAAAGAGTCCTTGAAAAATCTGTCACTAGCGCAGCTCAGGAAGTATTTTCATATTTTTTGTATTTCTCACTAACTGATCTCTACCAAACCACTAGCAGAGCATCCTGGTCACTTTAGAAGCATGAGTCCATGAGAAATTTCTCACTACCACAGATCAGGACTATAATTCGCATTATCCATAGTTCTCAGGAACCGATCTCTTATAAACCACTCGCAGAGCATCCTAATGGCTTTTAAAAGATGATTCCTTGCAAAAAATTTCCTTAGCTCAGCTCAGCAATGTATTTCTCATCTTCAGTATTCTCACAAACCCATCTCTTCCAAACTACAAGCAGACAATATGTCATAACTATAAAGGGAAGGGTGACAGCTCCCCTGTGTACAGTGCTATGGAATCCCTCCTGGTCAGAGACTCTAAAATCCTTTTACCTGTAAAGGGTTAAGAAGCTCGGGTAACCTGGCTGACACCTGACCCAGAGGACCAATAAGGGGACAAGATACTTTCAAATCTTGGGGGGGGGAAAGGCTTTTGTGTGTGTCCTTTGTTTAAGGGGTTGTTCGCTCTTGGGACTGAGAGGGACCAGACATCAATCCAGGTTCTCCCCATCTTTCTAAACAAGTCTCTCTTATTTCAAAATTGTAAGTAAAAGCCAGGCAAGGCGTCTTAGATTTACTTTGTTTTCTCAACTTGTAAATGTACCTTTTACTAAAGTGCTTATCTTGTTTGCTATACTTTGAACCTAAGACAGAGGGGATTCCTCCGAGCTCTTTAAGTTTGATTACCCTGTAAAGTTATTTTCCATACTGATTTTGCAGAGATGATTTTTACCTTTTGCTTTAATTAAAAGCCTTCTTTTTTAAAACCTGATTGATTTCTCCTTGTTTTAAGATCCAAAGGGGGTTTGGATCTGTATTCACCAGGAGTTGGTGAAAGGAAGGAGGGGGGAAGGGTCAATCTCTCCTTGTTTAAGATCCAAGCAGTTTGGATCTGTATTCACCAGGGAATTGGTGAAAGGTTTCTCAAGGCTTCCCAGGGAGGGAATCCATCGAGAATGGTGGCAGCGGGACCAGAGCTAAGCTGGTAGATAAGCTTAGCAGTTTTCATGCAGGCCCCTACATTTGTACCCTAAAGTTCAAAGTAGGGATACAGCCTTGACATGGTGGCACAGCGGTGGGATCGTTTTAAACCCAAAAGCCAGTAAGAGATTTTTTTTTCCTTCTAGCTGCTTGGAAAGCAGAGCTGAAGGTAGATGCATATCTTATCTCTCCTTGCCTGAAGGCAGAGGTGTTAAGTTTTTTTTAACAAGGTCCTTTGTTAAGAGAAGGGTTCAATTAATGAGCAAACGACTGGTAAAAGGAATTTACAAGGTGAATTGTTTTTTTTTTTCTTTTTACATCCTCGGGAGTAGCTTGTTAGAAAGTCTCTGTTAATTCAGCAGCACTCAGCAGGAGCCTGAGCTAAGTACATCCCAGTTTCAGTCAACTGCAGAGGGGTGTGACCCAGCACAAGAAAACCAGGAAAATGACTACCAAAGAAGAAAAAGCTAAAGAGGAGGCCCACAAGAGAGCTATGGAGCTGAAAGAAAAAGAGATAGAGCTGAGAGACAGAGAAGAGAAAGCCAAAGAGGGGGCCCACAAGAGAGAGATGGAGCTGAGAGACAGAGAAGAGAAAGCCAAAGAGGAGGCCCACAAGAGAGAAATGCAGCTGGAAAAAGCCAAGCAGGAGGCCCATAAAAGAGAGATGGAGCTGAGAGAAAGAGAAGAAAAAGCCAAACAGGAGGCCCATAAAAGAGAGATGGAGCTGAAAGAAAAAGAGATGGAACTGGAAGCAGCAAGGACTAGGCAGGGTGCATCAGACCATCCTAACAACTCCTCTCCAGGTACCACTTCCCATCCCAGGAAATTCCCCACCTACAAGGCAGGCGATGATACTGAGGCCTTCTTAGAAAATTTTGAAAGGGCCTGCCTTGGATACGACATCCCTCCAACCCAGTACATGGTAGAGCTGAGGCCGCAGCTCAGTGGACCCTTAGCAGAGGTGGCGGCTGAAATGCCTAAGGAACACATGAACAGTTATGAACTTTTTAAAAACAAGGCCAGAATCAGAATGGGGCTAACACCTGAGCATGCCCGTCGGCGGTTCAGAGCCCTAAGGTGGAAACCTGATGTGTCATTTACCCGACATGCCTACCACATTGGAAAAAATTGGGATGCCTGGATATCAGGAGCAAATGTTAAATCTACGGAAGAGTTGCCCTTCCTATTGCAAATGGAGCAGTTTTTAGAGGGTGTTCCTGAGGAAATAGAAAGGTACATCCTAGATGGGAAGCCCAAAACTGTAACCGAGGCGGGGGAGATTGGAGCCAAATGGGTGGAGGTGACAGAAAAGAAAAAAGCTAGTAGCAGTTGGAGCGAATATCAGAAGGGGCAAGCCGAAACAAAACCTTATCACCGGGGACAACCCAAGACCCCACCCACATCCCAAGGGAAACCCCAGACGCCTTCTCACCCCACCACACCAGTCTCCAGCAACCAACATTGCCCCGGTGATACCTTAGCAGGGCGATGTCTTAAATGTAATGAACTGGGGCACATAAAGGCTCACTGCCCCAAGAACCCCAACCGATTACAGTTCATTACACCCCAATCACACCAAAGAACCCCAGACCCAGATGCCTCTCTCATACCCTCGGAGCGAAGGGAAACCTTGAGAGTGGGCGGAAAGAAGGTTATCGCTTGGAGGGACACTGGGGCACAAGTGTCAACTATCCACCAATCCCTAGTGGACCCCAAACTCATCAACCCTGAGGCTACAGTGACAATTCAACCCTTCGTGTCACAGTCTGTAACCTTGCCTACAGCCCAGTTGCATGTCCAGTACAAGGGCTGGTCAGGAATGTGGACTTTTGCAGTCTATGACAATTATCCCATTCCCATGCTGCTGGGGGAAGACTTGGCCAACCATGTGAAGCTAGCCAAGAGGGTGGGAATAGTCACCCGCAGCCAGGCTAAGCAAGCTTTCACCCCCATCCCTGTTCCTGAGCCGTTCACCAGGGCCCCGTCTGTGTTACCGGAGACCCAAAACCAGGTGGTGGAACCGGATCCCCTGCCAACGACTGCAACAGCCGTAGTGGATCCAATCCCAGAGACCCAGCCAAAGCCAGTCCCAGAACCGGAACTGGCAACGCAACCAGCACCAGAACCATTGCCAGCACTGAGTCCAGCGCTTGCAACCCCGTCTACAACTCCAATGCCAGAGGACACCAGCGAGCCTAAACTGGCGGAAGCAGCAGATAACCCTACCCAAGAGGCTCAGCCAGAGCCTGAAATACCACATAGTGCACCAGCGGACAGCGGTTCACAGTCAATGGAAAAAGCCCCAGCACCTGCATCGCTTCCAGAGGGACCAAGCCCCAGTCCACAGTCCAAGGAGGAACTGATGTCTCCAGCAACAAGGAAACAGTTCCAGGCCGAGCAGGAAGCAGATGACAGCCTTCAAAAAGCTTGGGAGGCGGCGCGGAGCACCCCACCGCCTCTCAGCTCTTCTAACCGATCCCGGTTTGTTGTAGAAAAAGGACTTTTATACAAGGAGACTCTTTCTGGTGGGCACCAGGAAGACTGGCATCCTCAAAGACAGTTGGTAGTTCCCACTAAGTATCGGGTAAAGCTCTTGAGCTTAGCCCATGATCATCCCAGTGGCCATTCTGGGGTGAACAGAACCAAAGACCGGTTGGGGAAGTCCTTCCACTGGGAGGGAATGGGCAAGGACGTTGCTAATTATGTCCGGTCTTGTGAGGTGTGCCAACGAGTGGGAAAGCCCCAAGATCAGGTTAAAGCCCCTCTCCAGCCACTACCCATAATTGAGGTCCCATTTCAGCGAGTAGCTGTGGATATTCTGGGTCCTTTCCCAAAGAAGACACCCAGAGGAAAGCAGTACGTACTGACTTTCATGGATTTTGCTACCCGATGGCCGGAAGCTGTACCCTTAAGCAACACCAAGACTAAAAGTGTGTGCCAGGCATTAGCAGACATTTTTGCCAGGGTAGGGTGGCCCTCCGACATACTTACAGATTCGGGAACTAATTTCCTGGCAGGGAACATGAAAAGCCTGTGGAAAGCTCATGGGGTGAATCACTTGGTTGCCACCCCTCATCACCATCAAACCAATGGTCTGGTGGAGAGGTTTAATGGAACTTTGGGGGCCATGATACGTAAATTCGTAAACGAACACTCCAATGATTGGGACCTAGTGTTGCAGCAGTTGCTTTTTGCCTACAGGGCTGTACCACATCCCAGTTTAGGGTTTTCACCATTTGAACTTGTGTATGGCCGCGAGGTTAAGGGGCCATTACAGTTGGTGAAGCAGCAATGGGAGGGGTTTACGCCTTCTCCAGGAACTAACATTCTAGACTTTGTAAGCAACCTACAAAACACCCTCCGACACTCTTTAGCCCTTGCTAAAGAAAACCTAAAGGATGCTCAGGAAGAGCAAAAGGCCTGGTATGATAAACATTCCAGAGAACGGTCCTTCAAAGTAGGAGACCAAGTCATGGTCTTAAAGGCGCTCCAGGCCCATAAAATGGAAGCGTCGTGGGAAGGACCATTCACGGTCCAGGAGCGCCTAGGAGCTGTTAACTATCTCATAGCCTCCCCCACCTCCAACATAAAGCCTAAGGTATACCATGTTAATTCTCTTAAGCCCTTTTATTCTAGAGAATTAAACGTTTGCCAGTTTACAGCCCAGGAAACTGATGATGCGGAGTGGCCTGCAGGTGTGTACTATGAAGGAAAAAGGAATGGTGGCGTGGAAGAGGTGAACCTCTCCACGACCCTGGGACGTCTGCAGCGACAGCAGATAAAGGAGCTGTGCACAAGCTTTGCACTGATTTTCTCAGCCACTCCAGGACGGACCGAACGGGCATACCACTCCATTGACACAGGTAATGCTCACCCAATTAGAACCCCACCCTACCGGGAGTCACCTCATGCCCAAGCGGCTATACAAAGGGAGATCCAGGACATGCTACAGATGGGTATAATCCGCCCCTCTACCAGTGCATGGGCATCTCCAGTGGTTCTAGTTCCCAAACCAGATGGGGAAATACGCTTTTGCGTGGACTACCGTAAGCTAAATGCTGTAACTCGTCCTGACAACTATCCAATGCCACGCACAGATGAGCTATTGGAAAAATTGGGACATGCCCAATTCATCTCTACTTTAGACTTAACCAAGGGGTACTGGCAAGTACCCTTAGATGAACCCGCTAAGGAAAGGTCAGCCTTCGTCACCCAGGCAGGGGTGTATGAATTCAATGTACTCCCTTTCGGGTTGCGAAATGCACCCGCCACCTTCCAAAGACTTGTAGATGGTCTCCTAGCAGGATTGGGAGAATCTGCAGTTGCCTACCTCGATGATGTGGCCATTTTTTCTGATTCATGGACAGAACACCTGGAGCACCTGAAAAAAGTCTTCGAGCGCATCCGGCAGGCAGGACTAACTGTTAAGGCTAAAAAGTGTCAAATAGGCCAAAACAGAGTGACGTACCTGGGGCACCAGGTGGGTCAAGGAACTATAAATCCCCTACAGGCCAAAGTGGATGCTATCCAAAAGTGGCCGGTTCCAAAGTCAAAGAAACAGGTCCAATCCTTCTTAGGCTTGGCCGGATATTATAGGCGATTTGTACCACACTACAGCCAAATCGCCGCCCCGCTGACAGACCTAACCAGAAAGAAACAGCCAAATGCAGTTCAGTGGACTGATAAGTGTCAAAAGGCCTTTAACCAGCTTAAGGCAACACTCATGTCTGACCCTGTGCTAAGGGCCCCAGACTTTGACGAACCGTTCCTAGTAACCACAGATGCGTCCGAGCGAGGCGTGGGAGCAGTTTTAATGCAGGAAGGACCGGATCAAGAATTCCATCCTGTCGTGTTTCTCAGCAAGAAACTGTCTGAGAGGGAAAGCCACTGGTCAATCAGCGAAAAGGAATGCTACGCCATTGTGTACGCGCTGGAAAAGCTACGCCCATATGTTTGGGGACGGCGGTTCCAACTACAAACAGACCATGCTGCGCTACAGTGGCTTCATACCGCCAAGGGAAATAACAAAAAACTTCTTCGGTGGAGTTTAGCTCTCCAAGATTTTGATTTTGAAATACAACACATTTCGGGAGCTTCTAACAAAGTGGCTGATGCACTCTCCCGGGAAAGTTTCCCAGAGTTAACTGGTTAACACTTGTTCTTGTAATGAAACATATTGTTAGTTTTTATATAATCAGTAGTATGTCTAAAGGTACATGTGTTTTATTAACTCTGTTTTCTCCTAAAGCTCCAGGAAGAAATCACAGCCAGTGTGGAACCGGACGTCCAACACTATCTGTGATTTGGGGGGCGTGTCATAACTATAAAGGGAAGGGTGACAGCTCTCCTGTGTACAGTGCTATGGAATCCCTCCTGGTCAGAGACTCTAAAATCCTTTTACCTGTAAAGGGTTAAGAAGCTCGGGTAACCTGGCTGACACCTGACCCAGAGGACCAATAAGGGGACAAGATACTTTCAAATCTTGGGGGGGGAAAGGCTTTTGTGTGTGTCCTTTGTTTAAGGGGTTGTTCGCTCTTGGGACTGAGAGGGACCAGACATCAATCCAGGTTCTCCCCATCTTTCTAAACAAGTCTCTCTTATTTCAAAATTGTAAGTAAAAGCCAGGCAAGGCGTCTTAGATTTACTTTGTTTTCTCAACTTGTAAATGTACATTTTACTAAAGTGCTTATCTTGTTTGCTATACTTTGAACCTAAGACAGAGGGGATTCCTCCGAGCTCTTTAAGTTTGATTACCCTGTAAAGTTATTTTCCATACTGATTTTGCAGAGATGATTTTTACCTTTTGCTTTAATTAAAAGCCTTCTTTTTTAAAACCTGATTGATTTCTCCTTGTTTTAAGATCCAAAGGGGGTTTGGATCTGTATTCACCAGGAGTTGGTGAAAGGAAGGAGGGGGGAAGGGTCAATCTCTCCTTGTTTGATTTCTCCTTGTTTTAAGATCCAAGCAGTTTGGATCTGTATTCACCAGGGAATTGGTGAAAGGTTTCTCAAGGCTTCCCAGGGAGGGAATCCATCGAGAATGGTGGCAGCGGGACCAGAGCTAAGCTGGTAGATAAGCTTAGCAGTTTTCATGCAGGCCCCTACATTTGTACCCTAAAGTTCAAAGTAGGGATACAGCCTTGACACAATATTAATGTCTTTTGAAGCGTGATTCCTTGTGACATTTGTCCCCAGCAGAGATGAGCAATGAATCTCTCATGTTTTCTTTTCACACTAACCTATCCCTACCAACAGACCAGTAGTGCCTCCTAGTGGCGTTTAAACAAAGATTCCTTGAACAAATGTGTCACTTGTGCAGCTCAGGAAGCATTTTCATATTTGTTGTATTTCTCACTAAGTGATCTCTACCAAGCCATGAGCAGAGCATCCTGATGTCTCTTGAAGGGCGATTCCATGTGAAATTTGTCCGTAGGCCAGATCAGGAATATGTTTCTCATTTTTCGTCTTTCTCACAAACCCAGCTCTACCAATCGTTTAGCACTGTCTTGTAATGGTTTTCAGACGAAGATTCCTTGACAAATTTATCACTAGCATAGTTCAGCAATGTATTTCTCCTTTTCTGTATTCTCACAAAGGCATCTCTTCCAAACCACTAGCAGACAATACTAATGTCTTTTGGAGCGTGACTCCTTGGGAGAATTGTCCCTAGCAGAGATCAGGACTAAAGCTCTCATGATTCCTTTTCACACAGACCAATCTCTACCATCTGACCAGTAGTGCGTGCTAATGGCGTTCAAGCAGATTCCTTGAAAAAATTGTCACTAGGGCAGCTCAGAAAGCATTTTCATATTTTTTGTATTTCTGACTAAGTGAGCTCCACCAAACCACGAGCAGAGCATTCTGATGTCTTTTGAACCATGAGTCCATGTGAAATTTTCACTGTCACAGAGCAGGAATATAATTCGCATTATCCATTTTTCTCAGGAACCGATCGCTTTCAAACCACTAACAGAGCATCCTTTTGGCTTTTAGAAGATGATTCCTTGCGAAATTTTTCCCTAACTCAGATTAGCAATGCATTTCGCATTTTCAGTGTTCTCAGAAACGCATCTCTTCCAAACCACAAGCAAACAATACTAGTGTCTTTTGAAGCGTGATTCCATGTGAAATTTGTCCCTAGCCCACTTCGGGAATGAATCTCTCGCGATCCTTTTTCTCAAGAACCGATTTCTACCCCTGACCAGTAGTGCATCCTCGTGGCGATTAAGCAAAGATTCCTTGAAAAAAAGGTCACTAGCACAATTCACAAAGGATTTTGCACATTTTCTTCGTCTTTCTCATGAACCGATCTCTTTGGAAACCGGCAGGAGACATTCCTCATAAGGAATGTTTTTAGACAAAGAGTCCTTGAGAAATTACTCCCTAGAACAGAGCAGGACTAAATATCGGATTTTCGTAAAGCTCACCAACCGATCTCATCCAAATGAGAATTATAGCATCCTAATCGCTCTTGAAGCAGTATTCCTTGAGAAATTGACACTAGCACAGCTCAGGAAGGATTTTCACATTTTTTTGTATTTCTCACTAACCGATCCCTAGCAAATTATTAGCAGAGCATCCTAATGTCTTTTGAAGCATGATTACATGAGCAATGTTTCAGTAGCACAGATGAGGAATTAATTTCTCTTTGTTCGTCTGTCTGACAACCCGATCGCTTTCAAACCGGCAGGAGACAATCCTAATGGCTTTTAGAAGAAGAGTCCCTGAGAAATGTATTAGTACCACAGATCAGGAATGTATAGCTCATTTTTCACGAACCGATCACTTCCAAACCATTAGCAATGCATCCCAATGGCCTTCAAAGCATGATTCCATGAGAAATTTGTCAGTAGCGTAGCTCAAGAATCGAATTTTTCGAAACCATATGCAGTGCATCCTATGGTGCTTTGAAGAATGATTCCATGTCAAAGAGTAGTCACCAGCACAGATCAGGAACGATTATCTCATTTTTGACTTTCTCACGAGCCGATCTCTTTCAAAGCGGCAGGAGACATTCCTTATGGCTTTCAGACGAAGAGTCCTTGAGAAATTGCTCCCTAGAAAAGAGCAGGAATGAATAGCTGATTTTCCTATTGCTCACGAACCGATCTCTGTCAAATGAGCATTATCGCATCCTAAGCGCTCTTGAAGCGTGGCTCCTTGTGAACTAGCTCAGGAATGAATCTCTCATGTTTCCTTTTCTCACGAGCCGATCTTCACAAAGGGAACGGTAATGCATCCTAGTGGCGTTTAAACAAAGAGTCCTTGAAAAATTTGTCACTAGTGCAGCTCAGGAAGTATTTTCATATTTTTTGTATTTCTCACTAACTGATCTCTACCAAACCACTAGCAGAGCATCCTGGTCACTTTAGAAGCATGAGTCCATGAGAAATTTCTCACTACCACAGATCAGGACTATAATTCGCATTATCCATAGTTCTCAGGAACCGATCTCTTATAAACCACTCGCAGAGCATCCTAATGGCTTTTAAAAGATGATTCCTTGCAAAAAATTTCCTTAGCTCAGCTCAGCAATGTATTTCTCATCTTCAGTATTCTCACAAACCCATCTCTTCCAAACTACAAGCAGACAATACTAATGTCTTTTGAAGCGTGATTCCTTGTGACATTTGTCCCCAGCAGAGATGAGCAATGAATCTCTCATGTTTTCTTTTCACACTAACCTATCCCTACCAACAGACCAGTAGTGCCTCCTAGTGGCGTTTAAACAAAGATCCCTTGAACAAATGTGTCACTTGTGCAGCTCAGGAAGCATTTTCATATTTGTTGTATTTCTCACTAAGTGATCTCTACCAAGCCATGAGCAGAGCATCCTGATGTCTCTTGAAGGGCGATTCCATGTGAAATTTGTCCATAGGCCAGATCAGGAATATGTTTCTCATTTTTCGTCTTTCTCACAAACCCAGCTCTACCAATCGTTTAGCACTGTCTTGTAATGGTTTTCAGACGAAGATTCCTTGAGAAATTTATCACTAGCATAGTTCAGCAATGTATTTCTCCTTTTCTGTATTCTCACAAAGGCATCTCTTCCAAACCACTAGCAGACAATACTAATGTCTTTTGGAGCGTGACTCCTTGGGAGAATTGTCCCTAGCAGAGATCAGGACTAAAGCTCTCATGATTCCTTTTCACACAGACCAATCTCTACCATCTGACCAGTAGTGCGTGCTAGTGGCGTTCAAGCAGATTCCTTGAAAAAATTGTCACTAGGGCAGCTCAGAAAGCATTTTCATATTTTTTGTATTTCTGACTAAGTGAGCTCCACCAAACCACGAGCAGAGCACTCTGATGTCTTTTGAACCATGAGTCCATGTGAAATTTTCACTGTCACAGAGCAGGAATATAATTCGCATTATCCATTTTTCTCAGGAACCGATCGCTTTCAAACCACTAACAGAGCATCCTTTTGGCTTTTAGAAGATGATTCCTTGCGAAATTTTTCCCTAACTCAGATTAGCAATGCATTTCGCATTTTCAGTGTTCTCAGAAACGCATCTCTTCCAAACCACAAGCAAACAATACTAGTGTCTTTTGAAGCGTGATTCCATGTGAAATTTGTCCCTAGCCCACTTCGGGAATGAATCTCTCGCGATCCTTTTTCTCAAGAACCGATTTCTACCCCTGACCAGTAGTGCATCCTCGTGGCGATTAAGCAAAGATTCCTTGAAAAAAAGGTCACTAGCACAATTCACAAAGGATTTTGCACATTTTCTTCGTCTTTCTCATGAACCGATCTCTTTGGAAACCGGCAGGAGACATTCCTCATAAGGAATGTTTTTAGACAAAGAGTCCTTGAGAAATTACTCCCTAGAACAGAGCAGGACTAAATATCGGATTTTCGTAAAGCTCACCAACCGATCTCGTCCAAATGAGAATTATAGCATCCTAATCGCTCTTGAAGCAGTATTCCTTGAGAAATTGACACTAGCACAGCTCAGGAAGGATTTTCACATTTTTTTGTATTTCTCACTAACCGATCCCTAGCAAATTATTAGCAGAGCATCCTAATGTCTTTTGAAGCATGATTACATGAGCAATGTTTCAGTAGCACAGATGAGGAATTAATTTCTCTTTGTTCGTCTGTCTGACGACCCGATCGCTTTCAAACCGGCAGGAGACAATCCTAATGGCTTTTAGAAGAAGAGTCCCTGAGAAATGTATTAGTACCACAGATCAGGAATGTATAGCTCATTTTTCACGAACCGATCACTTCCAAACCATTAGCAATGCATCCCAATGGCCTTCAAAGCATGATTCCATGAGAAATTTGTCAGTAGCGTAGCTCAAGAATCGAATTTTTCGAAACCATATGCAGTGCATCCTATGGTGCTTTGAAGAATGATTCCATGTCAAAGAGTAGTCACCAGCAAGGATCAGGAACGATTATCTCATTTTTGACTTTCTCACGAGCCGATCTCTTTCAAAGCGGCAGGAGACATTCCTTATGGCTTTCAGACGAAGAGTCCTTGAGAAATTGCTCCCTAGAAAAGAGCAGGAATGAATAGCTGATTTTCCTATTGCTCACGAACCGATCTCTGTCAAATGAGCATTATCGCATCCTAAGCGCTCTTGAAGCGTGGCTCCTTGTGAACTAGCTCAGGAATGAATCTCTCATGTTTCCTTTTCTCACGAGCCGATCTTCACAAAGGGAACGGTAATGCATCCTAGTGGCGTTTAAACAAAGAGTCCTTGAAAAATTTGTCACTAGTGCAGCTCAGGAAGTATTTTCATATTTTTTGTATTTCTCACTAACTGATCTCTAACAAACCACTAGCAGAGCATCCTGGTCACTTTAGAAGCATGAGTCCATGAGAAATTTCTCACTACCACAGATCAGGACTATAATTCGCATTATCCATTGTTCTCAGGAACCGATCTCTTATAAACCACTCGCAGAGCATCCTAATGGCTTTTAAAAGATGATTCCTTGCAAAAAATTTCCTTAGCTCAGCTCAGCAATGTATTTCTCATTTTCAGTATTCTCACAAACCCATCTCTTCCAAACTACAAGCAGACAATACTAATGTCTTTTGAAGTGTGATTCCTTGTGACATTTGTCCCCAGCAGAGATGAGCAATGAATCTCTCATGTTTCCTTTTCACACTGACCTATCCCTACCAACAGACCAGTAGTGCCTCCTAGTGGCGTTTAAACAAAGATTCCTTGAACAAATGTGTCACTTGTGCAGCTCAGGAAGCATTTTCATATTTGTTGTATTTCTCACTAAGTGATCTCTACCAAGCCATGAGCAGAGCATCCTGATGTCTCTTGAAGGGCGATTCCATGTGAAATTTGTCCGTTGGCCAGATCAGGAATATGTTTCTCATTTTTCGTCTTTCTCACAAACCCAGCTCTACCAATCGTTTAGCACTGTCTTGTAATGGTTTTCAGACGAAGATTCCTTGAGAAATTTATCACTAGCATAGTTCAGCAATGTATTTCTCCTTTTCAGTATTCTCACAAAGGCATCTCTTCCAAACCACTAGCAGACAATACTAATGTCTTTTGGAGCGTGACTCCTTGGGAGAATTGTCCCTAGCAGAGATCAAGACTAAAGCTCTCATGATTCCTTTTCACACAGACCAATCTCTACCATCTGACCAGTAGTGCGTGCTAGTGGCGTTCAAGCAGATTCCTTGAACAAATTGTCACTAGCGCAGCTCAGAAAGCATTTTCATATTTTTTGTATTTCTGACTAAGTGAGCTCCACCAAACCACGAGCAGAGCATTCTGATGTCTTTTGAACCATGAGTCCATGTGAAATTTTCACTGTCACAGAGCAGGAATATAATTCGCATTATCCATTTTTCTCAGGAAGCGATCGCTTTCAAACCACTAACAGCGCATCCTTTTGGCTTTCAGAAGATGATTCCTTGCGAAATTTTTCCCTAACTCAGATTAGCAATGCATTTCGCATTTTCAGTATTCTCAGAAACGCATCTCTTCCAAACCACAAGCAAACAATACTAGTGTCTTTTGAAGCGTGATTCCATGTGAAATTTGTCCCTAGCCCACTTCGGGAATGAATCTCTCACGATCCTTTTTCTCAAGAACCGATTTCTACCCCTGACCAGTAGTGCATCCTCGTGGCGATTAAGCAAAGATTCCTTGAAAAAAAGGTCACTAGCACAATTCACAAAGGATTTTGCACATTTTCTTCGTCTTTCTCATGAACCGATCTCTTTGTAAACCGGCAGGAGACATTCCTCATAAGGAATGTTTTTAGACAAAGAGTCCTTGAGAAATTACTCCCTAGAACAGAGCAGGACTAAATATCGGATTTTCGTAAAGCTCACCAACCGATCTCGTCCAAATGAGAATTATAGCATCCTAATCGCTCTTGAAGCAGTATTCCTTGAGAAATTGACACTAGCACAGCTCAGGAAGGATTTTCACATTTTTTTGTATTTCTCACTAACCGATCCCTAGCAAATTATTAGCAGAGCATCCTAATGTCTTTTGAAGCATGATTACATGAGCAATGTTTCAGTAGCACAGATGAGGAATTAATTTCTCTTTGTTCGTCTGTCTGACGACCCGATCGCTTTCAAACCGGCAGGAGACAATCCTAATGGCTTTTAGAAGAAGAGTCCCTGAGAAATGTATTAGTACCACAGATCAGGAATGTATAGCTCATTTTTCACGAACCGATCACTTCCAAACCATTAGCAATGCATCCCAATGGCCTTCAAAGCATGATTCCATGAGAAATTTGTCAGTAGCGTAGCTCAAGAATCGATTTTTTCGAAACCATATGCAGTGCATCCTATGGTGCTTTGAAGAATGATTCCATGTCAAAGAGTAGTCACCAGCACAGATCAGGAACGATTATCTCATTTTTGACTTTCTCACGAGCCGATCTCTTTCAAAGCGGCAGGAGACATTCCTTATGGCTTTCAGACGAAGAGTCCTTGAGAAATTGCTCCCTAGAAAAGAGCAGGAATGAATAGCTGATTTTCCTATTGCTCACGAACCGATCTCTGTCAAATGAGCATTATCGCATCCTAAGCGCTCTTGAAGCGTGGCTCCTTGTGAACTAGCTCAGGAATGAATCTCTCATGTTTCCTTTTCTCACGAGCTGATCTTCACAAAGGGAACGGTAATGCATCCTAGCGGCGTTTAAACAAAGAGTCCTTGAAAAATTTGTCACTAGTGCAGCTCAGGAAGTATTTTCATATTTTTTGTATTTCTCACTAACTGATCTCTAACAAACCACTAGCAGAGCATCCTGGTCACTTTAGAAGCATGAGTCCATGAGAAATTTCTCACTACCACAGATCAGGACTATAATTCGCATTATCCATAGTTCTCAGGAACCGATCTCTTATAAACCACTCGCAGAGCATCCTAGTGGCTTTTAAAAGATGATTCCTTGCAAAAAATTTCCTTAGCTCAGCTCAGCAATGTATTTCTCATCTTCAGTATTCTCACAAACCCATCTCTTCCAAACTACAAGCAGACAATACTAATGTCTTTTGAAGCGTGATTCCTTGTGACATTTGTCCCCAGCAGAGATGAGCAATGAATCTCTCATGTTTCCTTTTCACACTGACCTATCCCTACCAACAGACCAGTAGTGCCTCCTAGTGGCGTTTAAACAAAGATTCCTTGAACAAATGTGTCACTTGTGCAGCTCAGGAAGCATTTTCATATTTGTTGTATTTCTCACTAAGTGATCTCTACCAAGCCATGAGCAGAGCATCCTGATGTCTCTTGAAGGGCGATTCCATGTGAAATTTGTCCGTAGGCCAGATCAGGAATATGTTTCTCATTTTTCGTCTTTCTCACAAACCCAGCTCTACCAATCGTTTAGCACTGTCTTGTAATGGTTTTCAGACGAAGATTCCTTGAGAAATTTATCACTAGCATAGTTCAGCAATGTATTTCTCCTTTTCAGTATTCTCACAAAGGCATCTCTTCCAAACCACTAGCAGACAATACTAATGTCTTTTGGAGCGTGACTCCTTGGGAGAATTGTCCCTAGCAGAGATCAAGACTAAAGCTCTCATGATTCCTTTTCACACAGACCAATCTCTACCATCTGACCAGTAGTGCGTGCTAGTGGCGTTCAAGCAGATTCCTTGAACAAATTGTCACTAGCGCAGCTCAGAAAGCATTTTCATATTTTTTGTATTTCTGACTAAGTGAGCTCCACCAAACCACGAGCAGAGCATTCTGATGTCTTTTGAACCATGAGTCCATGTGAAATTTTCACTGTCACAGAGCAGGAATATAATTCGCATTATCCATTTTTCTCAGGAAGCGATCGCTTTCAAACCACTAACAGCGCATCCTTTTGGCTTTCAGAAGATGATTCCTTGCGAAATTTTTCCCTAACTCAGATTAGCAATGCATTTCGCATTTTCAGTATTCTCAGAAACGCATCTCTTCCAAACCACAAGCAAACAATACTAGTGTCTTTTGAAGCGTGATTCCATGTGAAATTTGTCCCTAGCCCACTTCGGGAATGAATCTCTCACGATCCTTTTTCTCAAGAACCGATTTCTACCCCTGACCAGTAGTGCATCCTCGTGGCGATTAAGCAAAGATTCCTTGAAAAAAAAGGTCACTAGCACAATTCACAAAGGATTTTGCACATTTTCTTCATCTTTCTCACGAACCGATCTCTTTGGAAACCGGCAGGAGACATTCCTCATAAGGAATGTTTTTAGACAAAGAGTCCTTGAGAAATTACTCCCTAGAACAGAGCAGGACTAAATATCGGATTTTCGTAAAGCTCACCAACCGATCTCGTCCAAATGAGAATTATAGCATCCTAATCGCTCTTGAAGAAGTATTCCTTGAGAAATTGACACTAGCACAGCTCAGGAAGGATTTTCACATTTTTTGTATTTCTCACTAACTGATCTCTAACAAACCACTAGCAGAGCATCCTAGTCACTTTAGAAGCATGAGTCCATGAGAAATTTCTCACTACCACAGATCAGGACTGTAATTCGCATTATCCATTGTTCTCAGGAACCGATCTCTTATAAACCACTCGCAGAGCATCCTAATGGCTTTTAAAAGATGATTCCTTGCAAAAAATTTCCTTAGCTCAGCTCAGCAATGTATTTCTCATTTTCAGTATTCTCACAAACCCATCTCTTCCAAACTACAAGCAGACAATACTAATGTCTTTTGAAGTGTGATTCCTTGTGACATTTGTCCCCAGCAGAGATGAGCAATGAATCTCTCATGTTTCCTTTTCACACTGACCTATCCCTACCAACAGACCAGTAGTGCCTCCTAGTGGCGTTTAAACAAAGATTCCTTGAACAAATGTGTCACTTGTGCAGCTCAGGAAGCATTTTCATATTTGTTGTATTTCTCACTAAGTGATCTCTACCAAGCCATGAGCAGAGCATCCTGATGTCTCTTGAAGGGCGATTCCATGTGAAATTTGTCCGTTGGCCAGATCAGGAATATGTTTCTCATTTTTCGTCTTTCTCACAAACCCAGCTCTACCAATCGTTTAGCACTGTCTTGTAATGGTTTTCAGACGAAGATTCCTTGAGAAATTTATCACTAGCATAGTTCAGCAATGTATTTCTCCTTTTCAGTATTCTCACAAAGGCATCTCTTCCAAACCACTAGCAGACAATACTAATGTCTTTTGGAGCGTGACTCCTTGGGAGAATTGTCCCTAGCAGAGATCAAGACTAAAGCTCTCATGATTCCTTTTCACACAGACCAATCTCTACCATCTGACCAGTAGTGCGTGCTAGTGGCGTTCAAGCAGATTCCTTGAACAAATTGTCACTAGCGCAGCTCAGAAAGCATTTTCATATTTTTTGTATTTCTGACTAAGTGAGCTCCACCAAACCACGAGCAGAGCATTCTGATGTCTTTTGAACCATGAGTCCATGTGAAATTTTCACTGTCACAGAGCAGGAATATAATTCGCATTATCCATTTTTCTCAGGAAGCGATCGCTTTCAAACCACTAACAGCGCATCCTTTTGGCTTTCAGAAGATGATTCCTTGCGAAATTTTTCCCTAACTCAGATTAGCAATGCATTTCGCATTTTCAGTATTCTCAGAAACGCATCTCTTCCAAACCACAAGCAAACAATACTAGTGTCTTTTGAAGCGTGATTCCATGTGAAATTTGTCCCTAGCCCACTTCGGGAATGAATCTCTCACGATCCTTTTTCTCAAGAACCGATTTCTACCCCTGACCAGTAGTGCATCCTCGTGGCGATTAAGCAAAGATTCCTTGAAAAAAAGGTCACTAGCACAATTCACAAAGGATTTTGCACATTTTCTTCGTCTTTCTCATGAACCGATCTCTTTGTAAACCGGCAGGAGACATTCCTCATAAGGAATGTTTTTAGACAAAGAGTCCTTGAGAAATTACTCCCTAGAACAGAGCAGGACTAAATATCGGATTTTCGTAAAGCTCACCAACCGATCTCGTCCAAATGAGAATTATAGCATCCTAATCGCTCTTGAAGCAGTATTCCTTGAGAAATTGACACTAGCACAGCTCAGGAAGGATTTTCACATTTTTTTGTATTTCTCACTAACCGATCCCTAGCAAATTATTAGCAGAGCATCCTAATGTCTTTTGAAGCATGATTACATGAGCAATGTTTCAGTAGCACAGATGAGGAATTAATATCTCTTTGTTCGTCTGTCTGACGACCCGATCGCTTTCAAACCGGCAGGAGACAATCCTAATGGCTTTTAGAAGAAGAGTCCCTGAGAAATGTATTAGTACCACAGATCAGGAATGTATAGCTCATTTTTCACGAACCGATCACTTCCAAACCATTAGCAATGCATCCCAATGGCCTTCAAAGCATGATTCCATGAGAAATTTGTCAGTAGCGTAGCTCAAGAATCGAATTTTTCGAAACCATATGCAGTGCATCCTATGGTGCTTTGAAGAATGATTCCATGTCAAAGAGTAGTCACCAGCACAGATCAGGAACGATTATCTCATTTTTGACTTTCTCACGAGCCGATCTCTTTCAAAGCGGCAGGAGACATTCCTTATGGCTTTCAGACGAAGAGTCCTTGAGAAATTGCTCCCTAGAAAAGAGCAGGAATGAATAGCTGATTTTCCTATTGCTCACGAACCGATCTCTGTCAAATGAGCATTATCGCATCCTAAGCGCTCTTGAAGCGTGGCTCCTTGTGAACTAGCTCAGGAATGAATCTCTCATGTTTCCTTTTCTCACGAGCCGATCTTCACAAAGGGAACGGTAATGCATCCTAGCGGCGTTTAAACAAAGAGTCCTTGAAAAATTTGTCACTAGTGCAGCTCAGGAAGTATTTTCATATTTTTTGTATTTCTCACTAACTGATCTCTAACAAACCACTAGCAGAGCATCCTGGTCACTTTAGAAGCATGAGTCCATGAGAAATTTCTCACTACCACAGATCAGGACTATAATTCGCATTATCCATAGTTCTCAGGAACCGATCTCTTATAAACCACTCGCAGAGCATCCTAATGGCTTTTAAAAGATGATTCCTTGCAAAAAATTTCCTTAGCTCAGCTCAGCAATGTATTTCTCATCTTCAGTATTCTCACAAACCCATCTCTTCCAAACTACAAGCAGACAATACTAATGTCTTTTGAAGCGTGATTCCTTGTGACATTTGTCCCCAGCAGAGATGAGCAATGAATCTCTCATGTTTCCTTTTCACACTGACCTATCCCTACCAACAGACCAGTAGTGCCTCCTAGTGGCGTTTAAACAAAGATTCCTTGAACAAATGTGTCACTTGTGCAGCTCAGGAAGCATTTTCATATTTGTTGTATTTCTCACTAAGTGATCTCTACCAAGCCATGAGCAGAGCATCCTGATGTCTCTTGAAGGGCGATTCCATGTGAAATTTGTCCGTAGGCCAGATCAGGAATATGTTTCTCATTTTTCGTCTTTCTCACAAACCCAGCTCTACCAATCGTTTAGCACTGTCTTGTAATGGTTTTCAGACGAAGATTCCTTGAGAAATTTATCACTAGCATAGTTCAGCAATGTATTTCTCCTTTTCAGTATTCTCACAAAGGCATCTCTTCCAAACCACTAGCAGACAATACTAATGTCTTTTGGAGCGTGACTCCTTGGGAGAATTGTCCCTAGCAGAGATCAAGACTAAAGCTCTCATGATTCCTTTTCACACAGACCAATCTCTACCATCTGACCAGTAGTGCGTGCTAGTGGCGTTCAAGCAGATTCCTTGAACAAATTGTCACTAGCGCAGCTCAGAAAGCATTTTCATATTTTTTGTATTTCTGACTAAGTGAGCTCCACCAAACCACGAGCAGAGCATTCTGATGTCTTTTGAACCATGAGTCCATGTGAAATTTTCACTGTCACAGAGCAGGAATATAATTCGCATTATCCATTTTTCTCAGGAAGCGATCGCTTTCAAACCACTAACAGCGCATCCTTTTGGCTTTCAGAAGATGATTCCTTGCGAAATTTTTCCCTAACTCAGATTAGCAATGCATTTCGCATTTTCAGTATTCTCAGAAACGCATCTCTTCCAAACCACAAGCAAACAATACTAGTGTCTTTTGAAGCGTGATTCCATGTGAAATTTGTCCCTAGCCCACTTCGGGAATGAATCTCTCACGATCCTTTTTCTCAAGAACCGATTTCTACCCCTGACCAGTAGTGCATCCTCGTGGCGATTAAGCAAAGATTCCTTGAAAAAAAGGTCACTAGCACAATTCACAAAGGATTTTGCACATTTTCTTCGTCTTTCTCATGAACCGATCTCTTTGTAAACCGGCAGGAGACATTCCTCATAAGGAATGTTTTTAGACAAAGAGTCCTTGAGAAATTACTCCCTAGAACAGAGCAGGACTAAATATCGGATTTTCGTAAAGCTCACCAACCGATCTCGTCCAAATGAGAATTATAGCATCCTAATCGCTCTTGAAGCAGTATTCCTTGAGAAATTGACACTAGCACAGCTCAGGAAGGATTTTCACATTTTTTTGTATTTCTCACTAACCGATCCCTAGCAAATTATTAGCAGAGCATCCTAATGTCTTTTGAAGCATGATTACATGAGCAATGTTTCAGTAGCACAGATGAGGAATTAATTTCTCTTTGTTCGTCTGTCTGACGACCCGATCGCTTTCAAACCGGCAGGAGACAATCCTAATGGCTTTTAGAAGAAGAGTCCCTGAGAAATGTATTAGTACCACAGATCAGGAATGTATAGCTCATTTTTCACGAACCGATCACTTCCAAACCATTAGCAATGCATCCCAATGGCCTTCAAAGCATGATTCCATGAGAAATTTGTCAGTAGCGTAGCTCAAGAATCGAATTTTTCGAAACCATATGCAGTGCATCCTATGGTGCTTTGAAGAATGATTCCATGTCAAAGAGTAGTCACCAGCACAGATCAGGAACGATTATCTCATTTTTGACTTTCTCACGAGCCGATCTCTTTCAAAGCGGCAGGAGACATTCCTTATGGCTTTCAGACGAAGAGTCCTTGAGAAATTGCTCCCTAGAAAAGAGCAGGAATGAATAGCTGATTTTCCTATTGCTCACGAACCGATCTCTGTCAAATGAGCATTATCGCATCCTAAGCGCTCTTGAAGCGTGGCTCCTTGTGAACTAGCTCAGGAATGAATCTCTCATGTTTCCTTTTCTCACGAGCCGATCTTCACAAAGGGAACGGTAATGCATCCTAGCGGCGTTTAAACAAAGAGTCCTTGAAAAATTTGTCACTAGTGCAGCTCAGGAAGTATTTTCATATTTTTTGTATTTCTCACTAACTGATCTCTAACAAACCACTAGCAGAGCATCCTGGTCACTTTAGAAGCATGAGTCCATGAGAAATTTCTCACTACCACAGATCAGGACTATAATTCGCATTATCCATAGTTCTCAGGAACCGATCTCTTATAAACCACTCGCAGAGCATCCTAATGGCTTTTAAAAGATGATTCCTTGCAAAAAATTTCCTTAGCTCAGCTCAGCAATGTATTTCTCATCTTCAGTATTCTCACAAACCCATCTCTTCCAAACTACAAGCAGACAATACTAATGTCTTTTGAAGCGTGATTCCTTGTGACATTTGTCCCCAGCAGAGATGAGCAATGAATCTCTCATGTTTCCTTTTCACACTGACCTATCCCTACCAACAGACCAGTAGTGCCTCCTAGTGGCGTTTAAACAAAGATTCCTTGAACAAATGTGTCACTTGTGCAGCTCAGGAAGCATTTTCATATTTGTTGTATTTCTCACTAAGTGATCTCTACCAAGCCATGAGCAGAGCATCCTGATGTCTCTTGAAGGGCGATTCCATGTGAAAGTTGTCCGTAGGCCAGATCAGGAATATGTTTCTCATTTTTCGTCTTTCTCACAAACCCAGCTCTACCAATCGTTTAGCACTGTCTTGTAATGGTTTTCAGACGAAGATTCCTTGAGAAATTTATCACTAGCATAGTTCAGCAATGTATTTCTCCTTTTCAGTATTCTCACAAAGGCATCTCTTCCAAACCACTAGCAGACAATACTAATGTCTTTTGGAGCGTGACTCCTTGGGAGAATTGTCCCTAGCAGAGATCAAGACTAAAGCTCTCATGATTCCTTTTCACACAGACCAATCTCTACCATCTGACCAGTAGTGCGTGCTAGTGGCGTTCAAGCAGATTCCTTGAACAAATTGTCACTAGCGCAGCTCAGAAAGCATTTTCATATTTTTTGTATTTCTGACTAAGTGAGCTCCACCAAACCACGAGCAGAGCATTCTGATGTCTTTTGAACCATGAGTCCATGTGAAATTTTCACTGTCACAGAGCAGGAATATAATTCGCATTATCCATTTTTCTCAGGAAGCGATCGCTTTCAAACCACTAACAGCGCATCCTTTTGGCTTTCAGAAGATGATTCCTTGCGAAATTTTTCCCTAACTCAGATTAGCAATGCATTTCGCATTTTCAGTATTCTCAGAAACGCATCTCTTCCAAACCACAAGCAAACAATACTAGTGTCTTTTGAAGCGTGATTCCATGTGAAATTTGTCCCTAGCCCACTTCGGGAATGAATCTCTCACGATCCTTTTTCTCAAGAACCGATTTCTACCCCTGACCAGTAGTGCATCCTCGTGGCGATTAAGCAAAGATTCCTTGAAAAAAAGGTCACTAGCACAATTCACAAAGGATTTTGCACATTTTCTTCATCTTTCTCACGAACCGATCTCTTTGGAAACCGGCAGGAGACATTCCTCATAAGGAATGTTTTTAGACAAAGAGTCCTTGAGAAATTACTCCCTAGAACAGAGCAGGACTAAATATCGGATTTTCGTAAAGCTCACCAACCGATCTCGTCCAAATGAGAATTATAGCATCCTAATCGCTCTTGAAGAAGTATTCCTTGAGAAATTGACACTAGCACAGCTCAGGAAGGATTTTCACATTTTTTGTATTTCTCACTAACTGATCTCTAACAAACCACTAGCAGAGCATCCTAGTCACTTTAGAAGCATGAGTCCATGAGAAATTTCTCACTACCACAGATCAGGACTATAATTCGCATTATCCATTGTTCTCAGGAACCGATCTCTTATAAACCACTCGCAGAGCATCCTAATGGCTTTTAAAAGATGATTCCTTGCAAAAAATTTCCTTAGCTCAGCTCAGCAATGTATTTCTCATTTTCAGTATTCTCACAAACCCATCTCTTCCAAACTACAAGCAGACAATACTAATGTCTTTTGAAGTGTGATTCCTTGTGACATTTGTCCCCAGCAGAGATGAGCAATGAATCTCTCATGTTTCCTTTTCACACTGACCTATCCCTACCAACAGACCAGTAGTGCCTCCTAGTGGCGTTTAAACAAAGATTCCTTGAACAAATGTGTCACTTGTGCAGCTCAGGAAGCATTTTCATATTTGTTGTATTTCTCACTAAGTGATCTCTACCAAGCCATGAGCAGAGCATCCTGATGTCTCTTGAAGGGCGATTCCATGTGAAATTTGTCCGTTGGCCAGATCAGGAATATGTTTCTCATTTTTCGTCTTTCTCACAAACCCAGCTCTACCAATCGTTTAGCACTGTCTTGTAATGGTTTTCAGACGAAGATTCCTTGAGAAATTTATCACTAGCATAGTTCAGCAATGTATTTCTCCTTTTCAGTATTCTCACAAAGGCATCTCTTCCAAACCACTAGCAGACAATACTAATGTCTTTTGGAGCGTGACTCCTTGGGAGAATTGTCCCTAGCAGAGATCAAGACTAAAGCTCTCATGATTCCTTTTCACACAGACCAATCTCTACCATCTGACCAGTAGTGCGTGCTAGTGGCGTTCAAGCAGATTCCTTGAACAAATTGTCACTAGCGCAGCTCAGAAAGCATTTTCATATTTTTTGTATTTCTGACTAAGTGAGCTCCACCAAACCACGAGCAGAGCATTCTGATGTCTTTTGAACCATGAGTCCATGTGAAATTTTCACTGTCACAGAGCAGGAATATAATTCGCATTATCCATTTTTCTCAGGAAGCGATCGCTTTCAAACCACTAACAGCGCATCCTTTTGGCTTTTAGAAGATGATTCCTTGCGAAATTTTTCCCTAACTCAGATTAGCAATGCATTTCGCATTTTCAGTATTCTCAGAAACGCATCTCTGCCAAACCACAAGCAAACAATACTAGTGTCTTTTGAAGCGTGATTCCATGTGAAATTTGTCCCTAGCCCACTTCGGGAATGAATCTCTCACGATCCTTTTTCTCAAGAACCGATTTCTACCCCTGACCAGTAGTGCATCCTCGTGGCGATTAAGCAAAGATTCCTTGAAAAAAAGGTCACTAGCACAATTCACAAAGGATTTTGCACATTTTCTTCGTCTTTCTCATGAACCGATCTCTTTGGAAACTGGCAGGAGACATTCCTCATAAGGAATGTTTTTAGACAAAGAGTCCTTGAGAAATTACTCCCTAGAACAGAGCAGGACTAAATATCGGATTTTCGTAAAGCTCACCAACCGATCTCGTCCAAATGAGAATTATAGCATCCTAATCGCTCTTGAAGCAGTATTCCTTGAGAAATTGACACTAGCACAGCTCAGGAAGGATTTTCACATTTTTTTGTATTTCTCACTAACCGATCCCTAGCAAATTATTAGCAGAGCATCCTAATGTCTTTTGAAGCATGATTACATGAGCAATGTTTCAGTAGCACAGATGAGGAATTAATTTCTCTTTGTTCGTCTGTCTGACGACCCGATCGCTTTCAAACCGGCAGGAGACAATCCTAATGGCTTTTAGAAGAAGAGTCCCTGAGAAATGTATTAGTACCACAGATCAGGAATGTATAGCTCATTTTTCACGAACCGATCACTTCCAAACCATTAGCAATGCATCCCAATGGCCTTCAAAGCATGATTCCATGAGAAATTTGTCAGTAGCGTAGCTCAAGAATCGAATTTTTCGAAACCATATGCAGTGCATCCTATGGTGCTTTGAAGAATGATTCCATGTCAAAGAGTAGTCACCAGCACAGATCAGGAACGATTATCTCATTTTTGACTTTCTCACGAGCCGATCTCTTTCAAAGCGGCAGGAGACATTCCTTATGGCTTTCAGACGAAGAGTCCTTGAGAAATTGCTCCCTAGAAAAGAGCAGGAATGAATAGCTGATTTTCCTATTGCTCACGAACCGATCTCTGTCAAATGAGCATTATCGCATCCTAAGCGCTCTTGAAGCGTGGCTCCTTGTGAACTAGCTCAGGAATGAATCTCTCATGTTTCCTTTTCTCACGAGCCGATCTTCACAAAGGGAACGGTAATGCATCCTAGTGGCGTTTAAACAAAGAGTCCTTGAAAAATTTGTCACTAGTGCAGCTCAGGAAGTATTTTCATATTTTTTGTATTTCTCACTAACTGATCTCTACCAAACCACTAGCAGAGCATCCTGGTCACTTTAGAAGCATGAGTCCATGAGAAATTTCTCACTACCACAGATCAGGACTATAATTCGCATTATCCATAGTTCTCAGGAACCGATCTCTTATAAACCACTCGCAGAGCATCCTAATGGCTTTTAAAAGATGATTCCTTGCAAAAAATTTCCTTAGCTCAGCTCAGCAATGTATTTCTCATTTTCAGTATTCTCACAAACCCATCTCTTCCAAACTACAAGCAGACAATACTAATGTCTTTTGAAGCGTGATTCCTTGTGACATTTGTCCCCAGCAGAGATGAGCAATGAATCTCTCATGTTTCCTTTTCACACTGACCTATCCCTACCAACAGACCAGTAGTGCCTCCTAGTGGCGTTTAAACAAAGATTCCTTGAACAAATGTGTCACTTGTGCAGCTCAGGAAGCATTTTCATATTTGTTGTATTTCTCACTAAGTGATCTCTACCAAGCCATGAGCAGAGCATCCTGATGTCTCTTGAAGGGCGATTCCATGTGAAATTTGTCCGTAGGCCAGATCAGGAATATGTTTCTCATTTTTCGTCTTTCTCACAAACCCAGCTCTACCAATCGTTTAGCACTGTCTTGTAATGGTTTTCAGACGAAGATTCCTTGAGAAATTTATCACTAGCATAGTTCAGCAATGTATTTCTCCTTTTCAGTATTCTCACAAAGGCATCTCTTCCAAACCACTAGCACACAATACTAATGTCTTTTGGAGCGTGACTCCTTGGGAGAATTGTCCCTAGCAGAGATCAAGACTAAAGCTCTCATGATTCCTTTTCACACAGACCAATCTCTACCATCTGACCAGTAGTGCGTGCTAGTGGCGTTCAAGCAGATTCCTTGAACAAATTGTCACTAGCGCAGCTCAGAAAGCATTTTCATATTTTTTGTATTTCTGACTAAGTGAGCTCCACCAAACCACGAGCAGAGCATTCTGATGTCTTTTGAACCATGAGTCCATGTGAAATTTTCACTGTCACAGAGCAGGAATATAATTCGCATTATCCATTTTTCTCAGGAACCGATCGCTTTCAAACCACTAACAGCGCATCCTTTTGGCTTTTAGAAGATGATTCCTTGCGAAATTTTTCCCTAACTCAGATTAGCAATGCATTTCGCATTTTCAGTATTCTCAGAAACGCATCTCTTCCAAACCACAAGCAAACAATACTAGTGTCTTTTGAAGCGTGATTCCATGTGAAATTTGTCCCTAGCCCACTTCGGGAATGAATCTCTCACGATCCTTTTTCTCAAGAACCGATTTCTACCCCTGACCAGTAGTGCATCCTCGTGGCGATTAAGCAAAGATTCCTTGAAAAAAAGGTCACTAGCACAATTCACAAAGGATTTTGCACATTTTCTTCATCTTTCTCACGAACCGATCTCTTTGGAAACCGGCAGGAGACATTCCTCATAAGGAATGTTTTTAGACAAAGAGTCCTTGAGAAATTACTCCCTAGAACAGAGCAGGACTAAATATCGGATTTTCGTAAAGCTCACCAACCGATCTCGTCCAAATGAGAATTATAGCATCCTAATCGCTCTTGAAGAAGTATTCCTTGAGAAATTGACACTAGCACAGCTCAGGAAGGATTTTCACATTTTTTGTATTTCTCACTAACTGATCTCTAACAAACCACTAGCAGAGCATCCTAGTCACTTTAGAAGCATGAGTCCATGAGAAATTTCTCACTACCACAGATCAGGACTATAATTCGCATTATCCATTGTTCTCAGGAACCGATCTCTTATAAACCACTCGCAGAGCATCCTAATGGCTTTTAAAAGATGATTCCTTGCAAAAAATTTCCTTAGCTCAGCTCAGCAATGTATTTCTCATTTTCAGTATTCTCACAAACCCATCTCTTCCAAACTACAAGCAGACAATACTAATGTCTTTTGAAGCGTGATTCCTTGTGACATTTGTCCCCAGCAGAGATGAGCAATGAATCTCTCATGTTTTCTTTTCACACTAACCTATCCCTACCAACAGACCAGTAGTGCCTCCTAGTGGCGTTTAAACAAAGATTCCTTGAACGAATGTGTCACTTGTGCAGCTCAGGAAGCATTTTCATATTTGTTGTATTTCTCACTAAGTGATCTCTACCAAGCCATGAGCAGAGCATCCTGATGTCTCTTGAAGGGCGATTCCATGTGAAATTTGTCCGTAGGCCAGATCAGGAATATGTTTCTCATTTTTCGTCTTTCTCACAAACCCAGCTCTACCAATCGTTTAGCACTGTCTTGTAATGGTTTTCAGACGAAGATTCCTTGAGAAATTTATCACTAGCATAGTTCAGCAATGTATTTCTCCTTTTCTGTATTCTCACAAAGGCATCTCTTCCAAACCACTAGCAGACAATACTAATGTCTTTTGGAGCGTGACTCCTTGGGAGAATTGTCCCTAGCAGAGATCAGGACTAAAGCTCTCATGATTCCTTTTCACACAGACCAATCTCTACCATCTGACCAGTAGTGCGTGCTAGTGGCGTTCAAGCAGATTCCTTGAAAAAATTGTCACTAGGGCAGCTCAGAAAGCATTTTCATATTTTTTGTATTTCTGACTAAGTGAGCTCCACCAAACCACGAGCAGAGCATTCTGATGTCTTTTGAACCATGAGTCCATGTGAAATTTTCACTGTCACAGAGCAGGAATATAATTCGCATTATCCATTTTTCTCAGGAACCGATCGCTTTCAAACCACTAACAGAGCATCCTTTTGGCTTTTAGAAGATGATTCCTTGCGAAATTTTTCCCTAACTCAGATTAGCAATGCATTTCGCATTTTCAGTGTTCTCAGAAACACATCTCTTCCAAACCACAAGCAAACAATACTAGTGTCTTTTGAAGCGTGATTCCATGTGAAATTTGTCCCTAGCCCACTTCGGGAATGAATCTCTCGCGATCCTTTTTCTCAAGAACCGATTTCTACCCCTGACCAGTAGTGCATCCTCGTGGCGATTAAGCAAAGATTCCTTGAAAAAAAGGTCACTAGCACAATTCACAAAGGATTTTGCACATTTTCTTCGTCTTTCTCATGAACCGATCTCTTTGTAAACCGGCAGGAGACATTCCTCATAAGGAATGTTTTTAGACAAAGAGTCCTTGAGAAATTACTCCCTAGAACAGAGCAGGACTAAATATCGGATTTTCGTAAAGCTCACCAACCGATCTCGTCCAAATGAGAATTATAGCATCCTAATCGCTCTTGAAGAAGTATTCCTTGAGAAATTGACACTAGCACAGCTCAGGAAGGATTTTCACATTTTTTGTATTTCTCACTAACTGATCTCTAACAAACCACTAGCAGAGCATCCTAATGTCTTTTGAAGCATGATTACATGAGCAATGTTTCAGTAGCACAGATGAGGAATTAATTTCTCTTTGTTCGTCTGTCAGACGACCCGATCGCTTTCAAACTGGCAGGAGACAATCCTAATGGCTTTTAGAAGAAGAGTCCCTGAGAAATGTATTAGTACCACAGATCAGGAATGTATAGCTCATTTTTCACGAACCGATCACTTCCAAACCATTAGCAATGCATCCCAATGGCCTTCAAAGCATGATTCCATGAGAAATTTGTCAGTAGCGTAGCTCAAGAATCGAATTTTTCGAAACCATATGCAGTGCATCCTATGGTGCTTTGAAGAATGATTGCATGTCAAAGAGTAGTCACCAGCACAGATCAGGAACGATTATCTCATTTTTGACTTTCTCACGAGCCGATCTCTTTCAAAGCGGCAGGAGACATTCCTTATGGCTTTCAGACGAAGAGTCCTTGAGAAATTGCTCCCTAGAAAAGAGCAGGAATGAATAGCTGATTTTCCTATTGCTCACGAACCGATCTCTGTCAAATGAGCATTATCGCATCCTAAGCGCTCTTGAAGCGTGGCTCCTTGTGAACTAGCTCAGGAATGAATCTCTCATGTTTCCTTTTCTCACGAGCCGATCTTCACAAAGGGAACGGTAATGCATCCTAGTGGCGTTTAAACAAAGAGTCCTTGAAAAATCTGTCACTAGCGCAGCTCAGGAAGTATTTTCATATTTTTTGTATTTCTCACTAACTGGTCTCTACCAAACCACTAGCAGAGCATCCTGGTCACTTTAGAAGCATGAGTCCATGAGAAATTTCTCACTACCACAGATCAGGACTATAATTCGCATTATCCATAGTTCTAAGGAACCGATCTCTTATAAACCACTCGCAGAGCATCCTAATGGCTTTTAAAAGATGATTCCTTGCAAAAAATTTCCTTAGCTCAGCTCAGCAATGTATTTCTCATCTTCAGTATTCTCACAAACCCATCTCTTCCAAACTACAAGCAGACAATACTAATGTCTTTTGAAGCGTGATTCCTTGTGACATTTGTCCCCAGCAGAGATGAGCAATGAATCTCTCATGTTTTCTTTTCACACTAACCTATCCCTACCAACAGACCAGTAGTGCCTCCTAGTGGCGTTTAAACAAAGATTCCTTGAACAAATGTGTCACTTGTGCAGCTCAGGAAGCATTTTCATATTTGTTGTATTTCTCACTAAGTGATCTCTACCAAGCCATGAGCAGAGCATCCTGATGTCTCTTGAAGGGCGATTCCATGTGAAATTTGTCCGTAGGCCAGATCAGGAATATGTTTCTCATTTTTCGTCTTTCTCACAAACCCAGCTCTACCAATCGTTTAGCACTGTCTTGTAATGGTTTTCAGACGAAGATTCCTTGAGAAATTTATCACTAGCATAGTTCAGCAATGTATTTCTCCTTTTCTGTATTCTCACAAAGGCATCTCTTCCAAACCACTAGCAGACAATACTAATGTCTTTTGGAGCGTGACTCCTTGGGAGAATTGTCCCTAGCAGAGATCAGGACTAAAGCTCTCATGATTCCTTTTCACACAGACCAATCTCTACCATCTGACCAGTAGTGCGTGCTAATGGCGTTCAAGCAGATTCCTTGAAAAAATTGTCACTAGGGCTGCTCAGAAAGCATTTTCATATTTTTTGTATTTCTGACTAAGTGAGCTCCACCAAACCACGAGCAGAGCATTCTGATGTCTTTTGAACCATGAGTCCATGTGAAATTTTCACTGTCACAGAGCAGGAATATAATTCGCATTATCCATTTTTCTCAGGAACCGATCGCTTTCAAACCACTAACAGAGCATCCTTTTGGCTTTTAGAAGATGATTCCTTGCGAAATTTTTCCCTAACTCAGATTAGCAATGCATTTCGCATTTTCAGTGTTCTCAGAAACGCATCTCTTCCAAACCACAAGCAAACAATACTAGTGTCTTTTGAAGCGTGATTCCATGTGAAATTTGTCCCTAGCCCACTTCGGGAATGAATCTCTCGCGATCCTTTTTCTCAAGAACCGATTTCTACCCCTGACCAGTAGTGCATCCTCGTGGCGATTAAGCAAAGATTCCTTGAAAAAAAGGTCACTAGCACAATTCACAAAGGATTTTGCACATTTTCTTCGTCTTTCTCATGAACCGATCTCTTTGGAAACCGGCAGGAGACATTCCTCATAAGGAATGTTTTTAGACAAAGAGTCCTTGAGAAATTACTCCCTAGAACAGAGCAGGACTAAATATCGGATTTTCGTAAAGCTCACCAACCGATCTCATCCAAATGAGAATTATAGCATCCTAATCGCTCTTGAAGCAGTATTCCTTGAGAAATTGACACTAGCACAGCTCAGGAAGGATTTTCACATTTTTTTGTATTTCTCACTAACCGATCCCTAGCAAATTATTAGCAGAGCATCCTAATGTCTTTTGAAGCATGATTACATGAGCAATGTTTCAGTAGCACAGATGAGGAATTAATTTCTCTTTGTTCATCTGTCTGACAACCCGATCGCTTTCAAACCGGCAGGAGACAATCCTAATGGCTTTTAGAAGAAGAGTCCCTGAGAAATGTATTAGTACCACAGATCAGGAATGTATAGCTCATTTTTCACGAACCGATCACTTCCAAACCATTAGCAATGCATCCCAATGGCCTTCAAAGCATGATTCCATGAGAAATTTGTCAGTAGCGTAGCTCAAGAATCGAATTTTTCGAAACCATATGCAGTGCATCCTATGGTGTTTTGAAGAATGATTGCATGTCAAAGAGTAGTCACCAGCACAGATCAGGAACGATTATCTCATTTTTGACTTTCTCACGAGCCGATCTCTTTCAAAGCGGCAGGAGACATTCCTTATGGCTTTCAGACGAAGAGTCCTTGAGAAATTGCTCCCTAGAAAAGAGCAGGAATGAATAGCTGATTTTCCTATTGCTCACGAACCGATCTCTGTCAAATGAGCATTATCGCATCCTAAGCGCTCTTGAAGCGTGGCTCCTTGTGAACTAGCTCAGGAATGAATCTCTCATGTTTCCTTTTCTCACGAGCCGATCTTCACAAAGGGAACGGTAATGCATCCTAGTGGCGTTTAAACAAAGAGTCCTTGAAAAATTTGTCACTAGTGCAGCTCAGGAAGTATTTTCATATTTTTTGTATTTCTCACTAACTGATCTCTACCAAACCACTAGCAGAGCATCCTGGTCACTTTAGAAGCATGAGTCCATGAGAAATTTCTCACTACCACAGATCAGGACTATAATTCGCATTATCCATAGTTCTCAGGAACCGATCTCTTATAAACCACTCGCAGAGCATCCTAATGGCTTTTAAAAGATGATTCCTTGCAAAAAATTTCCTTAGCTCAGCTCAGCAATGTATTTCTCATCTTCAGTATTCTCACAAACCCATCTCTTCCAAACTACAAGCAGACAATACTAATGTCTTTTGAAGCGTGATTCCTTGTGACATTTGTCCCCAGCAGAGATGAGCAATGAATCTCTCATGTTTTCTTTTCACACTAACCTATCCCTACCAACAGACCAGTAGTGCCTCCTAGTGGCGTTTAAACAAAGATTCCTTGAACAAATGTGTCACTTGTGCAGCTCAGGAAGCATTTTCATATTTGTTGTATTTCTCACTAAGTGATCTCTACCAAGCCATGAGCAGAGCATCCTGATGTCTCTTGAAGGGCGATTCCATGTGAAATTTGTCCGTAGGCCAGATCAGGAATATGTTTCTCATTTTTCGTCTTTCTCACAAACCCAGCTCTACCAATCGTTTAGCACTGTCTTGTAATGGTTTTCAGACGAAGATTCCTTGAGAAATTTATCACTAGCATAGTTCAGCAATGTATTTCTCCTTTTCTGTATTCTCACAAAGGCATCTCTTCCAAACCACTAGCAGACAATACTAATGTCTTTTGGAGCGTGACTCCTTGGGAGAATTGTCCCTAGCAGAGATCAGGACTAAAGCTCTCATGATTCCTTTTCACACAGACCAATCTCTACCATCTGACCAGTAGTGCGTGCTAATGGCGTTCAAGCAGATTCCTTGAAAAAATTGTCACTAGGGCAGCTCAGAAAGCATTTTCATATTTTTTGTATTTCTGACTAAGTGAGCTCCAACAAACCACGAGCAGAGCATTCTGATGTCTTTTGAACCATGAGTCCATGTGAAATTTTCACTGTCACAGAGCAGGAATATAATTCGCATTATCCATTTTTCTCAGGAACCGATCGCTTTCAAACCACTAACAGAGCATCCTTTTGGCTTTTAGAAGATGATTCCTTGCGAAATTTTTCCCTAACTCAGATTAGCAATGCATTTCGCATTTTCAGTGTTCTCAGAAACGCATCTCTTCCAAACCACAAGCAAACAATACTAGTGTCTTTTGAAGCGTGATTCCATGTGAAATTTGTCCCTAGCCCACTTCGGGAATGAATCTCTTGCGATCCTTTTTCTCAAGAACCGATTTCTACCCCTGACCAGTAGTGCATCCTCGTGGCGATTAAGCAAAGATTCCTTGAAAAAAAGGTCACTAGCACAATTCACAAAGGATTTTGCACATTTTCTTCGTCTTTCTCATGAACCGATCTCTTTGGAAACCGGCAGGAGACATTCCTCATAAGGAATGTTTTTAGACAAAGAGTCCTTGAGAAATTACTCCCTAGAACAGAGCAGGACTAAATATCGGATTTTCGTAAAGCTCACCAACCGATCTCATCCAAATGAGAATTATAGCATCCTAATCGCTCTTGAAGCAGTATTCCTTGAGAAATTGACACTAGCACAGCTCAGGAAGGATTTTCACATTTTTTTGTATTTCTCACTAACCGATCCCTAGCAAATTATTAGCAGAGCATCCTAATGTCTTTTGAAGCATGATTACATGAGCAATGTTTCAGTAGCACAGATGAGGAATTAATTTCTCTTTGTTCGTCTGTCTGACGACCCGATCGCTTTCAAACCGGCAGGAGACAATCCTAATGGCTTTTAGAAGAAGAGTCCCTGAGAAATGTATTAGTACCACAGATCAGGAATGTATAGCTCATTTTTCACGAACCGATCACTTCCAAACCATTAGCAATGCATCCCAATGGCCTTCAAAGCATGATTCCATGAGAAATTTGTCAGTAGCGTAGCTCAAGAATCGAATTTTTCGAAACCATATGCAGTGCATCCTATGGTGCTTTGAAGAATGATTCCATGTCAAAGAGTAGTCACCAGCACAGATCAGGAACGATTATCTCATTTTTGACTTTCTCACGAGCCGATCTCTTTCAAAGCGGCAGGAGACATTCCTTATGGCTTTCAGACGAAGAGTCCTTGAGAAATTGCTCCCTAGAAAAGAGCAGGAATGAATAGCTGATTTTCCTATTGCTCACGAACCGATCTCTGTCAAATGAGCATTATCGCATCCTAAGCGCTCTTGAAGCGTGGCTCCTTGTGAACTAGCTCAGGAATGAATCTCTCATGTTTCCTTTTCTCATGAGCCGATCTTCACAAAGGGAACGGTAATGCATCCTAGTGGCGTTTAAACAAAGAGTCCTTGAAAAATCTGTCACTAGCGCAGCTCAGGAAGTATTTTCATATTTTTTGTATTTCTCACTAACTGATCTCTACCAAACCACTAGCAGAGCATCCTGGTCACTTTAGAAGCATGAGTCCATGAGAAATTTCTCACTACCACAGATCAGGACTATAATTCGCATTATCCATAGTTCTCAGGAACCGATCTCTTATAAACCACTCGCAGAGCATCCTAATGGCTTTTAAAAGATGATTCCTTGCAAAAAATTTCCTTAGCTCAGCTCAGCAATGTATTTCTCATTTTCAGTATTCTCACAAACCCATCTCTTCCAAACTACAAGCAGACAATACTAATGTCTTTTGAAGCGTGATTCCTTGTGACATTTGTCCCCAGCAGAGATGAGCAATGAATCTCTCATGTTTTCTTTTCAGACTAACCTATCCCTACCAACAGACCAGTAGTGCCTCCTAGTGGCGTTTAAACAAAGATTCCTTGAACAAATGTGTCACTTGTGCAGCTCAGGAAGCATTTTCATATTTGTTGTATTTCTCACTAAGTGATCTCTACCAAGCCATGAGCAGAGCATCCTGATGTCTCTTGAAGGGCGATTCCATGTGAAATTTGTCCGTATCCCAGATCAGGAATATGTTTCTCATTTTTCGTCTTTCTCACAAACCCAGCTCTACCAATCGTTTAGCACTGTCTTGTAATGGTTTTCAGACGAAGATTCCTTGAGAAATTTATCACTAGCATAGTTCAGCAATGTATTTCTCCTTTTCAGTATTCTCACAAAGGCATCTCTTCCAAACCACTAGCAGACAATACTAATGTCTTTTGGAGCGTGACTCCTTGGGAGAATTGTCCCTAGCAGAGATCAGGACTAAAGCTCTCATGATTCCTTTTCACACAGACCAATCTCTACCATCTGACCAGTAGTGTGTGCTAGTGGCGTTCAAGCAGATTCCTTGAAAAAATTGTCACTAGGGCAGCTCAGAAAGCATTTTCATATTTTTTGTATTTCTGACTAAGTGAGCTCCACCAAACCACGAGCAGAGCATTCTGATGTCTTTTGAACCATGAGTCCATGTGAAATTTTCACTGTCACAGAGCAGGAATATAATTCGCATTATCCATTTTTCTCAGGAACCGATCGCTTTCAAACCACTAACAGAGCATCCTTTTGGCTTTTAGAAGATGATTCCTTGCGAAATTTTTCCCTAACTCAGATTAGCAATGCATTTCGCATTTTCAGTGTTCTCAGAAACGCATCTCTTCCAAACCACAAGCAAACAATACTAGTGTCTTTTGAAGCGTGATTCCATGTGAAATTTGTCCCTAGCCCACTTCGGGAATGAATCTCTTGCGATCCTTTTTCTCAAGAACCGATTTCTACCCCTGACCAGTAGTGCATCCTCGTGGCGATTAAGCAAAGATTCCTTGAAAAAAAGGTCACTAGCACAATTCACAAAGGATTTTGCACATTTTCTTCGTCTTTCTCATGAACCGATCTCTTTGGAAACCGGCAGGAGACATTCCTCATAAGGAATGTTTTTAGACAAAGAGTCCTTGAGAAATTACTCCCTAGAACAGAGCAGGACTAAATATCGGATTTTCGTAAAGCTCACCAACCGATCTCATCCAAATGAGAATTATAGCATCCTAATCGCTCTTGAAGAAGTATTCCTTGAGAAATTGACACTAGCACAGCTCAGGAAGGATTTTCACATTTTTTTGTATTTCTCACTAACCGATCCCTAGCAAATTATTAGCAGAGCATCCTAATGTCTTTTGAAGCATGATTACATGAGCAATGTTTCAGTAGCACAGATGAGGAATTAATTTCTCTTTGTTCGTCTGTCTGACGACCCGATCGCTTTCAAACCGGCAGGAGACAATCCTAATGGCTTTTAGAAGAAGAGTCCCTGAGAAATGTATTAGTACCACAGATCAGGAATGTATAGCTCATTTTTCACGAACCGATCACTTCCAAACCATTAGCAATGCATCCCAATGGCCTTCAAAGCATGATTCCATGAGAAATTTGTCAGTAGCGTAGCTCAAGAATCGAATTTTTCGAAACCATATGCAGTGCATCCTATGGTGCTTTGAAGAATGATTCCATGTCAAAGAGTAGTCACCAGCACAGATCAGGAACGATTATCTCATTTTTGACTTTCTCACGAGCCGATCTCTTTCAAAGCGGCAGGAGACATTCCTTATGGCTTTCAGACGAAGAGTCCATGAGAAATTGCTCCCTAGAAAAGAGCAGGAATGAATAGCTGATTTTCCTATTGCTCACGAACCGATCTCTGTCAAATGAGCATTATCGCATCCTAAGCGCTCTTGAAGCGTGGCTCCTTGTGAACTAGCTCAGGAATGAATCTCTCATGTTTCCTTTTCTCACGAGCCGATCTTCACAAAGGGAACGGTAATGCATCCTAGTGGCGTTTAAACAAAGAGTCCTTGAAAAATCTGTCACTAGCGCAGCTCAGGAAGTATTTTCATATTTTTTGTATTTCTCACTAACTGATCTCTACCAAACCACTAGCAGAGCATCCTGGTCACTTTAGAAGCATGAGTCCATGAGAAATTTCTCACTACCACAGATCAGGACTATAATTCGCATTATCCATAGTTCTCAGGAACCGATCTCTTATAAACCACTCGCAGAGCATCCTAATGGCTTTTAAAAGATGATTCCTTGCAAAAAATTTCCTTAGCTCAGCTCAGCAATGTATTTCTCATCTTCAGTATTCTCACAAACCCATCTCTTCCAAACTACAAGCAGACAATACTAATGTCTTTTGAAGCGTGATTCCTTGTGACATTTGTCCCCAGCAGAGATGAGCAATGAATCTCTCATGTTTTCTTTTCAGACTAACCTATCCCTACCAACAGACCAGTAGTGCCTCCTAGTGGCGTTTAAACAAAGATTCCTTGAACAAATGTGTCACTTGTGCAGCTCAGGAAGCATTTTCATATTTGTTGTATTTCTCACTAAGTGATCTCTACCAAGCCATGAGCAGAGCATCCTGATGTCTCTTGACGGGCGATTCCAAGTGAAATTGTCCGTAGCCCAGATCAGGAATTCATCCCTCATGTTTCTTTTTCTCACGAACCGATCTCAACCAACTGACCAGTAGTGCATCCTCGTACCGTTTAAACAAATATTCCTTGAGTAATTGGTCGCTAGCGCAGCTCAGGAAGGATTTGCACATTTGTTCGTTTCTCACTTAGAGATCTCGTCCAAACCATTAGCATAGCATCCTGGAGCTTTTTGAAGCATGATTCCATGAGAAATTTGTCATAGCAGTGATCAGGAATGTGTTTCTCATTTTTAGTCTTTCTCTCAAACCCAGATCTACCAATCGTTTAGCACTGTCTTGTAATTGTTTTCAGACGAAGATTTTTAGAAAAATTTATCACTAGCATAGTTCAGCAATGTATTTCTCCTTTTCAGTATTCTCACAAAGGTATCTCTTCCAAACCACTAGCAGACAATACTAATGTCTTTTGGAGCGTGACTCCTTGGGAGAATTGTCCCTAGCAGAGATCAGGACTAAAGCTCTCATGAGTCCTTTTCACACAAACCAATCTCTACCATCTGACAAGTAGTGCGTGCTAGTGGCGTTCAAGCAAAGGTTCCTTGAAAAAATGGTCACTAGCGCAGCTCAGAAAGCATTTTCATATTTTTTGTTTTTCTCACTAACTGATCTCCACCAAACCATGAGCAGAGCATTCTGATGTCTTTTGAACCATGAGTCCATGTGAAATTTTCACTGTCACAGAGCAGGAATATAATTCGCATTATCCATTTTTCTCAGGAAGCGATCGCTTTCAAACCACTAACAGAGCATCCTTTTGGCTTTTAGAAGATGATTCCTTGCGAAATTTTTCCCTAACTCAGATTAGCAATGCATTTCGCATTTTCAGTATTCTCAGAAACGCATCTCTTCCAAACCACAAGCAAACAATACTAGTGTCTTTTGAAGCGTGATTCCATGTGAAATTTGTCCCTAGCCCACTTCGGGAATGAATCTCTCACGATCCTTTTTCTCAAGAACCGATTTCTACCCCTGACCAGTAGTGCATCCTCGTGGCGATTAAGCAAAGATTCCTTGAAAAAAAGGTCACTAGCACAATTCACAAAGGATTTTGCACATTTTCTTCGTCTTTCTCACGAACCGATCTCTTTGGAAACCGGCAGGAGACATTCCTCATAAGGAATGTTTTTAGACAAAGAGTCCTTGAGAAATTACTCCCTAGAACAGAGCAGGACTAAATATCGGATTTTCGTAAAGCTCACCAACCGATCTCGTCCAAATGAGAATTATAGCATCCTAATCGCTCTTGAAGCAGTATTCCTTGAGAAATTGACACTAGCACAGCTCAGGAAGGATTTTCACATTTTTTGTATTTCTCACTAACCGATCCCTAGCAAATCATTAGCAGAGCATCCTAATGTCTTTTGAAGCATGATTACATGAGCAATGTTTCAGTAGCAGAGATGAGGAATTAATTTCTCTTTGTTCGTCTGTCTGACGACCCGATCGCTTTCAAACCGGCAGGAGATCATCCTAATGGCTTTTAGAAGAAGAGTCCCTGAGAAATGTATTAGTACCACAGATCAGGAATGTATAGCTCATTTTTCACGAACCGATCACTTCCAAACCATTAGCAATGCATCCCAATGGCCTTCAAAGCATGATTCCATGCGAAATTTGTCAGTAGCGTAGCTCAAGAATCGAATTTTTCGAAACAATTTGCAGTGCATCCTATGGTGTTTTGAAGAATGATTCCATGTCAAAGAGTAGTCACCAGCACAGATCAGGAACGATTATCTCATTTTTGACTTTCTCACGAGCCGATCTCTTTCAAAGCGGCAGGAGACATTCCTTATGGCTTTCAGACGAAGAGTCCTTGAGAAATTGCTCCCTAGAAAAGAGCAGGAATGAATAGCTGATTTTCCTATTGCTCACGAACCGATCTCTGTCAAATGAGCATTATCGCATCCTAAGCGCTCTTGAAGCGTGGCTGCTTGTGAACTAGCTCAGGAATGAATCTCTCATGTTTCCTTTTCTCACGAGCCGATCTTCACAAAGGGAACGGTAATGCATCCTAGTGGCGTTTAAACAAAGAGTCCTTGAAAAATTTGTCACTAGCGCAGCTCAGGAAGTATTTTCATATTTTTTGTATTTCTCACTAACTGATCTCTAACAAACCACTAGCAGAGCATCCTCGTCACTTTAGAAGCATGAGTCCATGAGAAATTTCTCACTACCACAGATCAGGACTATAATTCGCATTATCCATAGTTCTCAGGAACCGATCTCTTATAAACCACTCGCAGAGCATCCTAATGGCTTTTAAAAGATGATTCCTTGCAAAAAATTTCCTTAGCTCAGCTCAGCAATGTATTTCTCATTTTCAGTATTCTCACAAACCCATCTCTTCCAAACTACAAGCAGACAATACTAATGTCTTTTGAAGCGTGATTCCTTGTGACATTTGTCCCCAGCAGAGATGAGCAATGAATCTCTCATGTTTCCTTTTCACACTGACCGATCCCTACCAACAGACCAGTAGTGCCTCCTAGTGGCGTTTAAACAAAGATTCCTTGAACAAATGTGTCACTTGTGCAGCTCAGGAAGCATTTTCATATTTGTTGTATTTCTCACTAAGTGATCTCTACCAAGCCATGAGCAGAGCATCCTGATGTCTCTTGAAGGGCGATTCCATGTGAAATTTGTCCGTATCCCAGATCAGGAATATGTTTCTCATTTTTCGTCTTTCTCACAAACCCAGCTCTACCAATCGTTTAGCACTGTCTTGTAATGGTTTTCAGACGAAGATTCCTTGAGAAATTTATCACTAGCATAGTTCAGCAATGTATTTCTCCTTTTCAGTATTCTCACAAAGGCATCTCTTCCAAACCACTAGCAGACAATACTAATGTCTTTTGGAGCGTGACTCCTTGGGAGAATTGTCCCTAGCAGAGATCAGGACTAAAGCTCTCATGATTCCTTTTCACACAGACCAATCTCTACCATCTGACCAGTAGTGCGTGCTAGTGGCGTTCAAGCAGATTCCTTGAAAAAATTGTCACTAGGGCAGCTCAGAAAGCATTTTCATATTTTTTGTATTTCTGACTAAGTGAGCTCCACCAAACCACGAGCAGAGCATTCTGATGTCATTTGAACCATGAGTCCATGTGAAATTTTCACTGTCACAGAGCAGGAATATAATTCGCATTATCCATTTTTCTCAGGAACCGATCGCTTTCAAACCACTAACAGAGCATCCTTTTGGCTTTTAGAAGATGATTCCTTGCGAAATTTTTCCCTAACTCAGATTAGCAATGCATTTCGCATTTTCAGTGTTCTCAGAAACGCATCTCTTCCAAACCACAAGCAAACAATACTAGTGTCTTTTGAAGCGTGATTCCATGTGAAATTTGTCCCTAGCCCACTTCGGGAATGAATCTCTTGCGATCCTTTTTCTCAAGAACCGATTTCTACCCCTGACCAGTAGTGCATCCTCGTGGCGATTAAGCAAAGATTCCTTGAAAAAAAGGTCACTAGCACAATTCACAAAGGATTTTGCACATTTTCTTCGTCTTTCTCATGAACCGATCTCTTTGGAAACCGGCAGGAGACATTCCTCATAAGGAATGTTTTTAGACAAAGAGTCCTTGAGAAATTACTCCCTAGAACAGAGCAGGACTAAATATCGGATTTTCGTAAAGCTCACCAACCGATCTCGTCCAAATGAGAATTATAGCATCCTAATCGCTCTTGAAGCAGTATTCCTTGAGAAATTGACACTAGCACAGCTCAGGAAGGATTTTCACATTTTTTTGTATTTCTCACTAACCGATCCCTAGCAAATTATTAGCAGAGCATCCTAATGTCTTTTGAAGCATGATTACATGAGCAATGTTTCAGTAGCACAGATGAGGAATTAATTTCTCTTTGTTCGTCTGTCTGACGACCCGATCGCTTTCAAACCGGCAGGAGACAATCCTAATGGCTTTTAGAAGAAGAGTCCCTGAGAAATGTATTAGTACCACAGATCAGGAATGTATAGCTCATTTTTCACGAACCGATCACTTCCAAACCATTAGCAATGCATCCCAATGGCCTTCAAAGCATGATTCCATGAGAAATTTGTCAGTAGCGTAGCTCAAGAATCGAATTTTTCGAAACCATATGCAGTGCATCCTATGGTGCTTTGAAGAATGATTCCATGTCACAGAGTAGTCACCAGCACAGATCAGGAACGATTATCTCATTTTTGACTTTCTCACGAGCCGATCTCTTTCAAAGCGGCAGGAGACATTCCTTATGGCTTTCAGACCAAGAGTCCTTGAGAAATTGCTCCCTAGAAAAGAGCAGGAATGAATAGCTGATTTTCCTATTGCTCATGAACCGATCTCTGTCAAATGAGCATTATCGCATCCTAAGCGCTCTTGAAGCGTGGCTCCTTGTGAACTAGCTCAGGAATGAATCTCTCATGTTTCCTTTTCTCACGAGCCGATCTTCACAAAGGGAACGGTAATGCATCCTAGTGGCGTTTAAACAAAGAGTCCTTGAAAAATCTGTCACTAGCGCAGCTCAGGAAGTATTTTCATATTTTTTGTATTTCTCACTAACTGATCTCTACCAAACCACTAGCAGAGCATCCTGGTCACTTTAGAAGCATGAGTCCATGAGAAATTTCTCACTACCACAGATCAGGACTATAATTCGCATTATCCATAGTTCTCAGGAACCGATCTCTTATAAACCACTCGCAGAGCATCCTAATGGCTTTTAAAAGATGATTCCTTGCAAAAAATTTCCTTAGCTCAGCTCAGCAATGTATTTCTCATCTTCAGTATTCTCACAAACCCATCTCTTCCAAACTACAAGCAGACAATACTAATGTCTTTTGAAGCGTGATTCCTTGTGACATTTGTCCCCAGCAGAGATGAGCAATGAATCTCTCATGTTTCCTTTTCACACTAACCTATCCCTACCAACAGACCAGTAGTGCCTCCTAGTGGCGTTTAAACAAAGATTCCTTGAACAAATGTGTCACTTGTGCAGCTCAGGAAGCATTTTCATATTTGTTGTATTTCTCACTAAGTGATCTCTACCAAGCCATGAGCAGAGCATCCTGATGTCTCTTGACGGGCGATTCCAAGTGAAATTGTCCGTAGCCCAGATCAGGAATTCATCCCTCATGTTTCTTTTTCTCACGAACCGATCTCAACCAACTGACCAGTAGTGCATCCTCGTACCGTTTAAACAAATATTCCTTGAGTAATTGGTCGCTAGCGCAGCTCAGGAAGGATTTGCACATTTGTTCGTTTCTCACTTAGAGATCTCGTCCAAACCATTAGCATAGCATCCTGGAGCTTTTTGAAGCATGATTCCATGAGAAATTTGTCATAGCAGTGATCAGGAATGTGTTTCTCATTTTTAGTCTTTCTCTCAAACCCAGATCTACCAATCGTTTAGCACTGTCTTGTAATTGTTTTCAGACGAAGATTTTTAGAAAAATTTATCACTAGCATAGTTCAGCAATGTATTTCTCCTTTTCAGTATTCTCACAAAGGTATCTCTTCCAAACCACTAGCAGACAATACTAATGTATTTTGGAGCGTGACTCCTTGGGAGAATTGTCCCTAGCAGAGATCAGGACTAAAGCTCTCATGAGTCCTTTTCACACAAACCAATCTCTACCATCTGACAAGTAGTGCGTGCTAGTGGCGTTCAAGCAAAGGTTCCTTGAAAAAATGGTCACTAGCGCAGCTCAGAAAGCATTTTCATATTTTTTGTTCTTCTCACTAACTGATCTCCACCAAACCATGAGGAGAGCATTCTGATGTCTTTTGAACCATGAGTCCATGTGAAATTTTCACTGTCACAGAGCAGGAATATAATTCGCATTATCCATTTTTCTCAGGAAGCGATCGCTTTCAAACCACTAACAGAGCATCCTTTTGGCTTTTAGAAGATGATTCCTTGCGAAATTTTCCCCTAACTCAGATTAGCAATGCATTTCGCATTTTCAGTATTCTCAGAAACGCATCTCTTCCAAACCACAAGCAAACAATACTAGTGTCTTTTGAAGCGTGATTCCATGTGAAATTTGTCCCTAGCCCACTTCGGGAATGAATCTCTCACGATCCTTTTTCTCAAGAACCGATTTCTACCCCTGACCAGTAGTGCATCCTCGTGGCGATTAAGCAAAGATTCCTTGAAAAAAAGGTCAATAGCACAATTCACAAAGGATTTTGCACATTTTCTTCGTCTTTCTCACGAACCGATCTCTTTGGAAACCGGCAGGAGACATTCCTCATAAGGAATGTTTTTAGACAAAGAGTCCTTGAGAAATTACTCCCTAGAACAGCAGGACTAAATATCGGATTTTCGTAAAGCTCACCAACCGATCTCGTCCAAATGAGAATTATAGCATCCTAATCGCTCTTGAAGCAGTATTCCTTGAGAAATTGACACTAGCACAGCTCAGGAAGGATTTTCACATTTTTTGTATTTCTCACTAACCGATCCCTAGCAAATCATTAGCAGAGCATCCTAATGTCTTTTGAAGCATGATTACATGAGCAATGTTTCAGTAGCAGAGATGAGGAATTAATTTCTCTTTGTTCGTCTGTCTGACGACCTGATCGATTTCAAACCGGCAGGAGATCATCCTAATGGCTTTTAGAAGAAGAGTCCCTGAGAAATGTATTAGTACCACAGATCAGGAATGTATAGCTCATTTTTCACGAACCGATCACTTCCAAACCATTAGCAATGCATCCCAATGGCCTTCAAAGCATGATTCCATGAGAAATTTGTCAGTAGCGTAGCTCAAGAATCGAATTTTTCGAAACAATTTGCAGTGCATCCTATGGTGTTTTGAAGAATGATTCCATGTCAAAGAGTAGTCACCAGGACAGGTCAGGAACGATTATCTCATTTTTGACTTTCTCACGAGCCGATCTCTTTCAAAGCGGCAGGAGACATTCCTTATGGCTTTCAGACCAAGAGTCCTTGAGAAATTGCTCCCTAGAAAAGAGCAGGAATGAATAGCTGATTTTCCTATTGCTCACGAACCGATCTCTGTCAAATGAGCATTATCGCATCCTAAGCGCTCTTGAAGCGTGGCTGCTTGTGAACTAGCTCAGGAATGAATCTCTCATGTTTCCTTTTCTCACGAGCCGATCTTCACAAAGGGAACGGTAATGCATCCTAGTGGCGTTTAAACAAAGAGTCCTTGAAAAATTTGTCACTAGCGCAGCTCAGGAAGTATTTTCATATTTTTTGTATTTCTCACTAACTGATCTCTACCAAACCACTAGCAGAGCATCCTGGTCACTTTAGAAGCATGAGTCCATGAGAAATTTCTCACTACCACAGATCAGGACTATAATTCGCATTATCCATAGTTCTCAGGAACCGATCTCTTATAAACCACTCGCAGAGCATCCTAATGGCTTTTAAAAGATGATTCCTTGCAAAAAATTTCCTTAGCTCAGCTCAGCAATGTATTTCTCATTTTCAGTATTCTCACAAACCCATCTCTTCCAAACTACAAGCAGACAATACTAATGTCTTTTGAAGCGTGATTCCATGTGAAATTTGTCCCTAGCCCACTTCGGGAATGAATCTCTCACGATCCTTTTTCTCAAGAACCGATTTCTACCCCTGACCAGTAGTGCATCCTCGTGGCGATTAAGCAAAGATTCCTTGAAAAAAAGGTCACTAGCACAATTCACAAAGGATTTTGCACATTTTCTTCGTCTTTCTCACGAACCGATCTCTTTGGAAACCGGCAGGAGACATTCCTCATAAGGAATGTCTTTTAGACAAAGAGTCCTTGAGAAATTACTCCCTAGAACAGAGCAGGACTAAATATCGGATTTTCGTAAAGCTCACCAACCGATCTCGTCCAAATGAGAATTATAGCATCCTAATCGCTCTTGAAGCAGTATTCCTTGAGAAATTGACACTAGCACAGCTCAGGAAGGATTTTCACATTTTTTGTATTTCTCACTAACTGATCTCTAACAAACCACTAGCAGAGCATCCTAGTCACTTTAGAAGCATGAGTCCATGAGAAATTTCTCACTACCACAGATCAGGACTATAATTCGCATTATCCATTGTTCTCAGGAACCGATCTCTTATAAACCACTCGCAGAGCAGCCTAATGGCTTTTAAAAGATGATTCCTTGCAAAAAATTTCCTTAGCTCAGCTCAGCAATGTATTTCTCATTTTCAGTATTCTCACAAACCCATCTCTTCCAAACTACAAGCAGACAATACTAATGTCTTTTGAAGCGTGATTCCTTGTGACATTTGTCCCCAGCAGAGATGAGCAATGAATCTCTCATGTTTCCTTTTCACACTAACCGATCCCTACCAACAGACCAGTAGTGCCTCCTAGTGGCGTTTAAACAAAGATTCCTTGAACAAATGTGTCACTTGTGCAGCTCAGGAAGCATTTTCATATTTGTTTTATTTATCACTAAGTGATCTCTACCAAGCCATGAGCAGAGCATCCTGATGTCTCTTGAAGGGCGATTCCATGTGAAATTTGTCCGTAGCCCAGATCAGGAATATGTTTCTCATTTTTCGTCTTTCTCACAAACCCAGCTCTACCAATCGTTTAGCACTGTCTTGTAATGGTTTTCAGACGAAGATTCCTTGAGAAATTTATCACTAGCATAGTTCAGCAATGTATTTCTCCTTTTCAGTATTCTCACAAAGGCATCTCTTCCAAACCACTAGCAGACAATACTAATGTCTTTTGGAGCGTGACTCCTTGGGAGAATTGTCCCTAGCAGAGATCAGGACTAAAGCTCTCATGATTCCTTTTCACACAGACCAATCTCTACCATCTGACCAGTAGTGCGTGCTAGTGGCGTTCAAGCAGATTCCTTGAAAAAATTGTCACTAGGGCAGCTCAGAAAGCATTTTCATATTTTTTGTATTTCTGACTAAGTGAGCTCCACCAAACCACGAGCAGAGCATTCTGATGTCTTTTGAACCATGAGTCCATGTGAAATTTTCACTGTCACAGAGCAGGAATATAATTCGCATTATCCATTTTTCTCAGGAACCGATCGCTTTCAAACCACTAACAGAGCATCCTTTTGGCTTTTAGAAGATGATTCCTTGCGAAATTTTTCCCTAACTCAGATTAGCAATGCATTTCGCATTTTCAGTGTTCTCAGAAACGCATCTCTTCCAAACCACAAGCAAACAATACTAGTGTCTTTTGAAGCGTGATTCCATGTGAAATTTGTCCCTAGCCCACTTCGGGAATGAATCTCTTGCGATCCTTTTTCTCAAGAACCGATTTCTACCCCTGACCAGTAGTGCATCCTCGTGGCGATTAAGCAAAGATTCCTTGAAAAAAAGGTCACTAGCACAATTCACAAAGGATTTTGCACATTTTCTTCGTCTTTCTCACGAACCGATCTCTTTGGAAACCGGCAGGAGACATTCCTCATAGGGAATGTCTTTTAGACAAAGAGTCCTTGAGAAATTACTCCCTAGAACAGAGCAGGACTAAATATCGGATTTTCGTAAAGCTCACCAACCGATCTCGTCCAAATGAGAATTATAGCATCCTAATCGCTCTTGAAGCAGTATTCCTTGAGAAATTGACACTAGCACAGCTCAGGAAGGATTTTCACATTTTTTGTATTTCTCACTAACTGATCTCTAACAAACCACTAGCAGAGCATCCTAGTCACTTTAGAAGCATGAGTCCATGAGAAATTTCTCACTACCACAGATCAGGACTATAATTCGCATTATCCATTGTTCTCAGGAACCGATCTCTTACAAACCACTCGCAGAGCATCCTAATGGCTTTTAAAAGATGATTCCTTGCAAAAAATTTCCTTAGCTCAGCTCAGCAATGTATTTCGCATTTTCAGTATTCTCACAAACCCATCTCTTCCAAACTACAAGCAGACAATACTAATGTCTTTTGAAGCGTGATTCCTTGTGACATTTGTCCCCAGCAGAGATGAGCAATGAATCTCTCATGTTTCCTTTTCACACTAACCGATCCCTACCAACAGACCAGTAGTGCCTCCTAGTGGCGTTTAAACAAAGAATCCTTGAACGAATGTGTCACTTGTGCAGCTCAGGAAGCATTTTCATATTTGTTGTATTTCTCACTAAGTGATCTCTACCAAGCCATGAGCAGAGCATCCTGATGTCTCTTGAAGGGCGATTCCATGTGAAATTTGTCCGTAGGCCAGATCAGGAATATGTTTCTCATTTTTCGTCTTTCTCACAAACCCAGCTCTACCAATCGTTTAGCACTGTCTTGTAATGGTTTTCAGACGAATATTCCTTGAGAAATTTATCACTAGCATAGTTCAGCAATGTATTTCTCCTTTTCAGTATTCTCACAAAGGCATCTCTTCCAAACCACTAGCAGACAATACTAATGTCTTTTGGAGCGTGACTCTTTGGGAGAATTGTCCCTAGCAGAGATCAAGACTAAAGCTCTCATGATTCCTTTTCACACAGACCAATCTCTACCATCTGACCAGTAGTGCGTGCTAGTGGCGTTCAAGCAGATTCCTTGAACAAATTGTCACTAGCGCAGCTCAGAAAGCATTTTCATATTTTTTGTATTTCTGACTAAGTGAGATCCACCAAACCACGAGCAGAGCATTCTGATGTCTTTTGAACCATGAGTCCATGTGAAATGTTCACTGTCACAGAGCAGGAATATAATTCGCATTATCCATTTTTCTCAGGAAGCGATCGCTTTCAAACCACTAACAGCGCATCCTTTTGGCTTTTAGAAGATGATTCCTTGCGAAATTTTTCCCTAACTCAGATTAGCAATGCATTTCGCATTTTCAGTATTCTCAGAAACGCATCTCTTCCAAACCACAAGCAAACAATACTAGTGTCTTTTGAAGCGTGATTCCATGTGAAATTTGTCCCTAGCCCACTTCGGGAATGAATCTCTCACGATCCTTTTTCTCAAGAACCGATTTCTACCCCTGACCAGTAGTGCATCCTCGTGGCGATTAAGCAAAGATTCCTTGAAAAAAAGGTCACTAGCACAATTCACAAAGGATTTTGCACATTTTCTTCGTCTTTCTCACGAACCGATCTCTTTGGAAACCGGCAGGAGACATTCCTCATAAGGAATGTCTTTTAGACAAAGAGTCCTTGAGAAATTACTCCCTAGAACAGAGCAGGACTAAATATCGGATTTTCGTAAAGCTCACCAACCGATCTCGTCCAAATGAGAATTATAGCATCCTAATCGCTCTTGAAGCAGTATTCCTTGAGAAATTGACACTAGCACAGCTCAGGAAGGATTTTCACATTTTTTGTATTTCTCACTAACTGATCTCTAACAAACCACTAGCAGAGCATCCTAGTCACTTTAGAAGCATGAGTCCATGAGAAATTTCTCACTACCACAGATCAGGACTATAATTCGCATTATCCATTGTTCTCAGGAACCGATCTCTTATAAACCACTCGTAGAGCATCCTAATGGCTTTTAAAAGATGATTCCTTGCAAAAAATTTCCTTAGCTCAGCTCAGCAATGTATTTCTCATTTTCAGTATTCTCACAAACCCATCTCTTCCAAACTACAAGCAGACAATACTAATGTCTTTTGAAGCGTGATTCCTTGTGACATTTGTCCCCAGCAGAGATGAGCAATGAATCTCTCATGTTTCCTTTTCACACTAACCGATCCCTACCAACAGACCAGTAGTGCCTCCTAGTGGCGTTTAAACAAAGATTCCTTGAACAAATGTGTCACTTGTGCAGCTCAGGAAGCATTTTCATATTTGTTTTATTTCTCACTAAGTGATCTCTACCAAGCCATGAGCAGAGCATCCTGATGTCTCTTGAAGGGCGATTCCATGTGAAATTTGTCCGTAGCCCAGATCAGGAATATGTTTCTCATTTTTCGTCTTTCTCACAAACCCAGCTCTACCAATCGTTTAGCACTGTCTTGTAATGGTTTTCAGACGAAGATTCCTTGAGAAATTTATCACTAGCATAGTTCAGCAATGTATTTCTCCTTTTCAGTATTCTCACAAAGGCATCTCTTCCAAACCACTAGCAGACAATACTAATGTCTTTTGGAGCGTGACTCCTTGGGAGAATTGTCCCTAGCAGAGATCAAGACTAAAGCTCTCATGATTCCTTTTCACACAGACCAATCTCTACCATCTGACCGGTAGTGCGTGCTAGTGGCGTTCAAGCAGATTCCTTGAACAAATTGTCACTAGCGCAGCTCAGAAAGCATTTTCATATTTTTTGTATTTCTGACTAAGTGAGCTCCACCAAACCACGAGCAGAGCATTCTGATGTCTTTTGAACCATGAGTCCATGTGAAATGTTCACTGTCACAGAGCAGGAATATAATTCGCATTATCCATTTTTCTCAGGAAGCGATCGCTTTCAAACCACTAACAGCGCATCCTTTTGGCTTTTAGAAGATGATTCCTTTCGAAATTTTTCCCTAACTCAGATTAGCAATGCATTTCGCATTTTCAGTATTCTCAGAAACGCATCTCTTCCAAACCACAAGCAAACAATACTAGTGTCTTTTGAAGCGTGATTCCATATGAAATTTGTCCCTAGCCCACTTCGGGAATGAATCTCTCACGATCCTTTTTCTCAAGAACCGATTTCTACCCCTGACCAGTAGTGCATCCTCGTGGCGATTAAGCAAAGATTCCTTGAAAAAAAGGTCACTAGCACAATTCACAAAGGATTTTGCACATTTTCTTCGTCTTTCTCACGAACCGATCTCTTTGGAAACCGGCAGGAGACATTCCTCATAAGGAATGTCTTTTAGACAAAGAGTCCTTGAGAAATTACTCCCTAGAACAGAGCAGGACTAAATATCGGATTTTCGTAAAGCTCACCAACCGATCTCGTCCAAATGAGAATTATAGCATCCTAATCGCTCTTGAAGCAGTATTCCTTGAGAAATTGACACTAGCACAGCTCAGGAAGGATTTTCACATTTTTTGTATTTCTCACTAACTGATCTCTAACAAACCACTAGCAGAGCATCCTAGTCACTTTAGAAGCATGAGTCCATGAGAAATTTCTCACTACCACAGATCAGGACTATAATTCGCATTATCCATTGTTCTCAGGAACCGATCTCTTACAAACCACTCGCAGAGCATCCTAATGGCTTTTAAAAGATGATTCCTTGCAAAAAATTTCCTTAGCTCAGCTCAGCAATGTATTTCTCATTTTCAGTATTCTCACAAACCCATCTCTTCCAAACTACAAGCAGACAATACTAATGTCTTTTGAAGCGTGATTCCTTGTGACATTTGTCCCCAGCAGAGATGAGCAATGAATCTCTCATGTTTCCTTTTCACACTAACCGATCCCTACCAACAGACCAGTAGTGCCTCCTAGTGGCGTTTAAACAAAGAATCCTTGAACGAATGTGTCACTTGTGCAGCTCAGGAAGCATTTTCATATTTGTTGTATTTCTCACTAAGTGATCTCTACCAAGCCATGAGCAGAGCATCCTGATGTCTCTTGAAGGGCGATTCCATGTGAAATTTGTCCGTAGGCCAGATCAGGAATATGTTTCTCATTTTTCGTCTTTCTCACAAACCCAGCTCTACCAATCGTTTAGCACTGTCTTGTAATGGTTTTCAGACGAAGATTCCTTGAGAAATTTATCACTAGCATAGTTCAGCAATGTATTTCTCCTTTTCAGTATTCTCACAAAGGCATCTCTTCCAAACCACTAGCAGACAATACTAATGTCTTTTGGAGCGTGACTCCTTGGGAGAATTGTCCCTAGCAGAGATCAAGACTAAAGCTCTCATGATTCCTTTTCACACAGACCAATCTCTACCATCTGACCAGTAGTGCGTGCTAGTGGCGTTCAAGCAGATTCCTTGAACAAATTGTCACTAGCGCAGCTCAGAAAGCATTTTCATATTTTTTGTATTTCTGACTAAGTGAGCTCCACCAAACCACGAGCAGAGCATTCTGATGTCTTTTGAACCATGAGTCCATGTGAAATGTTCACTGTCACAGAGCAGGAATATAATTCGCATTATCCATTTTTCTCAGGAAGCGATCGCTTTCAAACCACTAACAGCGCATCCTTTTGGCTTTTAGAAGATGATTCCTTGTGAAATTTTTCCCTAACTCAGATTAGCAATGCATTTCGCATTTTCAGTATTCTCAGAAACGCATCTCTTCCAAACCACAAGCAAACAATACTAGTGTCTTTTGAAGCGTGATTCCATGTGAAATTTGTCCCTAGCCCACTTCGGGAATGAATCTCTCACGATCCTTTTTCTCAAGAACCGATTTCTACCCCTGACCAGTAGTGCATCCTCGTGGCGATTAAGCAAAGATTCCTTGAAAAAAAGGTCACTAGCACAATTCACAAAGGATTTTGCACATTTTCTTCGTCTTTCTCACGAACCGATCTCTTTGGAAACCGGCAGGAGACATTCCTCATAAGGAATGTCTTTTAGACAAAGAGTCCTTGAGAAATTACTCCCTAGAACAGAGCAGGACTAAATATCGGATTTTCGTAAAGCTCACCAACCGATCTCGTCCAAATGAGAATTATAGCATCCTAATCGCTCTTGAAGCAGTATTCCTTGAGAAATTGACACTAGCACAGCTCAGGAAGGATTTTCACATTTTTTGTATTTCTCACTAACTGATCTCTAACAAACCACTAGCAGAGCATCCTAGTCACTTTAGAAGCATGAGTCCATGAGAAATTTCTCACTACCACAGATCAGGACTACAATTCGCATTATCCATTGTTCTCAGGAACCGATCTCTTATAAACCACTCGCAGAGCAGCCTAATGGCTTTTAAAAGATGATTCCTTGCAAAAAATTTCCTTAGCTCAGCTCAGCAATGTATTTCTCATTTTCAGTATTCTCACAAACCCATCTCTTCCAAACTACAAGCAGACAATACTAATGTCTTTTGAAGCGTGATTCCTTGTGACATTTGTCCCCAGCAGAGATGAGCAATGAATCTCTCATGTTTCCTTTTCACACTAACCGATCCCTACCAACAGACCAGTAGTGCCTCCTAGTGGCGTTTAAACAAAGATTCCTTGAACAAATGTGTCACTTGTGCAGCTCAGGAAGCATTTTCATATTTGTTTTATTTCTCACTAAGTGATCTCTACCAAGCCATGAGCAGAGCATCCTGATGTCTCTTGAAGGGCGATTCCATGTGAAATTTGTCCGTAGGCCAGATCAGGAATATGTTTCTCATTTTTCGTCTTTCTCACAAACCCAGCTCTACCAATCGTTTAGCACTGTCTTGTAATGGTTTTCAGACGAAGATTCTTTGAGAAATTTATCACTAGCATAGTTCAGCAATGTATTTCTCCTTTTCAGTATTCTCACAAAGGCATCTCTTCCAAACCACTAGCAGACAATACTAATGTCTTTTGGAGCGTGACTCCTTGGGAGAATTGTCCCTAGCAGAGATCAAGACTAAAGCTCTCATGATTCCTTTTCACACAGACCAATCTCTACCATCTGACCAGTAGTGCGTGCTAGTGGCGTTCAAGCAGATTCCTTGAACAAATTGTCACTAGCGCAGCTCAGAAAGCATTTTCATATTTTTTGTATTTCTGACTAAGTGAGCTCCACCAAACCACGAGCAGAGCATTCTGATGTCTTTTGAACCATGAGTCCATGTGAAATGTTCACTGTCACAGAGCAGGAATATAATTCGCATTATCCATTTTTCTCAGGAAGCGATCGCTTTCAAACCACTAACAGCGCATCCTTTTGGCTTTTAGAAGATGATTCCTTGCGAAATTTTCCCCTAACTCAGATTAGCAATGCATTTCGCATTTTCAGTATTCTCAGAAACGCATCTCTTCCAAACCACAAGCAAACAATACTAGTGTCTTTTGAAGCGTGATTCCATGTGAAATTTGTCCCTAGCCCACTTCGGGAATGAATCTCTCACGATCCTTTTTCTCAAGAACCGATTTCTACCCCTGACCAGTAGTGCATCCTCGTGGCGATTAAGCAAAGATTCCTTGAAAAAAAGGTCACTAGCACAATTCACAAAGGATTTTGCACATTTTCTTCGTCTTTCTCACGAACCGATCTCTTTGGAAACCGGCAGGAGACATTCCTCATAAGGAATGTCTTTTAGACAAAGAGTCCTTGAGAAATTACTCCCTAGAACAGAGCAGGACTAAATATCGGATTTTCGTAAAGCTCACCAACCGATCTCGTCCAAATGAGAATTATAGCATCCTAATCGCTCTTGAAGCAGTATTCCTTGAGAAATTGACACTAGCACAGCTCAGGAAGGATTTTCACATTTTTTGTATTTCTCACTAACTGATCTCTAACAAACCACTAGCAGAGCATCCTAGTCACTTTAGAAGCATGAGTCCATGAGAAATTTCTCACTACCACAGATCAGGACTATAATTCGCATTATCCATTGTTCTCAGGAACCGATCTCTTATAAACCACTCGCAGAGCAGCCTAATGGCTTTTAAAAGATGATTCCTTGCAAAAAATTTCCTTAGCTCAGCTCAGCAATGTATTTCTCATTTTCAGTATTCTCACAAACCCATCTCTTCCAAACTACAAGCAGACAATACTAATGTCTTTTGAAGCGTGATTCCTTGTGACATTTGTCCCCAGCAGAGATGAGCAATGAATCTCTCATGTTTCCTTTTCACACTAACCGATCCCTACCAACAGACCAGTAGTGCCTCCTAGTGGCGTTTAAACAAAGATTCCTTGAACAAATGTGTCACTTGTGCAGCTCAGGAAGCATTTTCATATTTGTTTTATTTCTCACTAAGTGATCTCTACCAAGCCATGAGCAGAGCATCCTGATGTCTCTTGAAGGGCGATTCCATGTGAAATTTGTCCGTAGGCCAGATCAGGAATATGTTTCTCATTTTTCGTCTTTCTCACAAACCCAGCTCTACCAATCGTTTAGCACTGTCTTGTAATGGTTTTCAGACGAAGATTCCTTGAGAAATTTATCACTAGCATAGTTCAGCAATGTATTTCTCCTTTTCAGTATTCTCACAAAGGCATCTCTTCCAAACCACTAGCAGACAATACTAATGTCTTTTGGAGCGTGACTCCTTGGGAGAATTGTCCCTAGCAGAGATCAAGACTAAAGCTCTCATGATTCCTTTTCACACAGACCAATCTCTACCATCTGACCAGTAGTGCGTGCTAGTGGCGTTCAAGCAGATTCCTTGAACAAATTGTCACTAGCGCAGCTCAGAAAGCATTTTTATATTTTTTGTATTTCTGACTAAGTGAGCTCCACCAAACCACGAGCAGAGCATTCTGATGTCTTTTGAACCATGAGTCCATGTGAAATTTTCACTGTCACAGAGCAGGAATATAATTCGCATTATCCATTTTTCTCAGGAAGCGATCGCTTTCAAACCACTAACAGCGCATCCTTTTGGCTTTTAGAAGATGATTCCTTGTGAAATTTTTCCCTAACTCAGATTAGCAATGCATTTCGCATTTTCAGTATTCTCAGAAACGCATCTCTGCCAAACCACAAGCAAACAATACTAGTGTCTTTTGAAGCGTGATTCCATGTGAAATTTGTCCCTAGCCCACTTCGGGAATGAATCTCTCACGATCCTTTTTCTCAAGAACCGATTTCTACCCCTGACCAGTAGTGCATCCTCGTGGCGATTAAGCAAAGATTCCTTGAAAAAAAGGTCACTAGCACAATTCACAAAGGATTTTGCACATTTTCTTCGTCTTTCTCACGAACCGATCTCTTTGAAAACCGGCAGGAGACATTCCTCATAAGGAATGTCTTTTAGACAAAGAGTCCTTGAGAAATTACTCCCTAGAACAGAGCAGGACTAAATATCGGATTTTCGTAAAGCTCACCAACCGATCTCGTCCAAATGAGAATTATAGCATCCTAATCGCTCTTGAAGCAGTATTCCTTGAGAAATTGACACTAGCACAGCTCAGGAAGGATTTTCACATTTTTTGTATTTCTCACTAACTGATCTCTAACAAACCACTAGCAGAGCATCCTAGTCACTTTAGAAGCATGAGTCCATGAGAAATTTCTCACTACCACAGATCAGGACTATAATTCGCATTATCCATTGTTCTCAGGAACCGATCTCTTACAAACCACTCGCAGAGCATCCTAATGGCTTTTAAAAGATGATTCCTTGCAAAAAATTTCCTTAGCTCAGCTCAGCAATGTATTTCTCATTTTCAGTATTCTCACAAACCCATCTCTTCCAAACTACAAGCAGACAATACTAATGTCTTTTGAAGCGTGATTCCTTGTGACATTTGTCCCCAGCAGAGATGAGCAATGAATCTCTCATGTTTCCTTTTCACACTAACCGATCCCTACCAACAGACCAGTAGTGCCTCCTAGTGGCGTTTAAACAAAGAATCCTTGAACGAATGTGTCACTTGTGCAGCTCAGGAAGCATTTTCATATTTGTTGTATTTCTCACTAAGTGATCTCTACCAAGCCATGAGCAGAGCATCCTGATGTCTCTTGAAGGGCGATTCCATGTGAAATTTGTCCGTAGGCCAGATCAGGAATATGTTTCTCATTTTTCGTCTTTCTCACAAACCCAGCTCTACCAATCGTTTAGCACTGTCTTGTAATGGTTTTCAGACGAAGATTCCTTGAGAAATTTATCACTAGCATAGTTCAGCAATGTATTTCTCCTTTTCAGTATTCTCACAAAGGCATCTCTTCCAAACCACTAGCAGACAATACTAATGTCTTTTGGAGCGTGACTCTTTGGGAGAATTGTCCCTAGCAGAGATCAAGACTAAAGCTCTCATGATTCCTTTTCACACAGACCAATCTCTACCATCTGACCAGTAGTGCGTGCTAGTGGCGTTCAAGCAGATTCCTTGAACAAATTGTCACTAGCGCAGCTCAGAAAGCATTTTCATATTTTTTGTATTTCTGACTAAGTGAGCTCCACCAAACCACGAGCAGAGCATTCTGATGTCTTTTGAACCATGAGTCCATGTGAAATGTTCACTGTCACAGAGCAGGAATATAATTCGCATTATCCATTTTTCTCAGGAAGCGATCGCTTTCAAACCACTAACAGCGCATCCTTTTGGCTTTTAGAAGATGATTCCTTGCGAAATTTTTCCCTAACTCAGATTAGCAATGCATTTCGCATTTTCAGTATTCTCAGAAACGCATCTCTTCCAAACCACAAGCAAACAATACTAGTGTCTTTTGAAGCGTGATTCCATGTGAAATTTGTCCCTAGCCCACTTCGGGAATGAATCTCTCACGATCCTTTTTCTCAAGAACCGATTTCTACCCCTGACCAGTAGTGCATCCTCGTGGCGATTAAGCAAAGATTCCTTGAAAAAAAGGTCACTAGCACAATTCACAAAGGATTTTGCACATTTTCTTCGTCTTTCTCACGAACCGATCTCTTTGGAAACCGGCAGGAGACATTCCTCATAAGGAATGTCTTTTAGACAAAGAGTCCTTGAGAAATTACTCCCTAGAACAGAGCAGGACTAAATATCAGATTTTCGTAAAGCTCACCAACCGATCTCGTCCAAATGAGAATTATAGCATCCTAATCGCTCTTGAAGCAGTATTCCTTGAGAAATTGACACTAGCACAGCTCAGGAAGGATTTTCACATTTTTTGTATTTCTCACTAACTGATCTCTAACAAACCACTAGCAGAGCATCCTAGTCACTTTAGAAGCATGAGTCCATGAGAAATTTCTCACTACCACAGATCAGGACTATAATTCGCATTATCCATTGTTCTCAGGAACCGATCTCTTATAAACCACTCGCAGAGCAGCCTAATGGCTTTTAAAAGATGATTCCTTGCAAAAAATTTCCTTAGCTCAGCTCAGCAATGTATTTCTCATTTTCAGTATTCTCACAAACCCATCTCTTCCAAACTACAAGCAGACAATACTAATGTCTTTTGAAGCGTGATTCCTTGTGACATTTGTCCCCAGCAGAGATGAGCAATGAATCTCTCATGTTTCCTTTTCACACTAACCGATCCCTACCAACAGACCAGTAGTGCCTCCTAGTGGCGTTTAAACAAAGATTCCTTGAACAAATGTGTCACTTGTGCAGCTCAGGAAGCATTTTCATATTTGTTTTATTTCTCACTAAGTGATCTCTACCAAGCCATGAGCAGAGCATCCTGATGTCTCTTGAAGGGCGATTCCATGTGAAATTTGTCCGTAGCCCAGATCAGGAATATGTTTCTCATTTTTCGTCTTTCTCACAAACCCAGCTCTACCAATCGTTTAGCACTGTCTTGTAATGGTTTTCAGACGAAGATTCCTTGAGAAATTTATCACTAGCATAGTTCAGCAATGTATTTCTCCTTTTCAGTATTCTCACAAAGGCATCTCTTCCAAACCACTAGCAGACAATACTAATGTCTTTTGGAGCGTGACTCCTTGGGAGAATTGTCCCTAGCAGAGATCAAGACTAAAGCTCTCATGATTCCTTTTCACACAGACCAATCTCTACCATCTGACCAGTAGTGCGTGCTAGTGGCGTTCAAGCAGATTCCTTGAACAAATTGTCACTAGCGCAGCTCAGAAAGCATTTTCATATTTTTTGTATTTCTGACTAAGTGAGCTCCACCAAACCACGAGCAGAGCATTCTGATGTCTTTTGAACCATGAGTCCATGTGAAATTTTCACTGTCACAGAGCAGGAATATAATTCGCATTATCCATTTTTCTTAGGAAGCGATCGCTTTCAAACCACTAACAGCGCATCCTTTTGGCTTTTAGAAGACGATTCCTTGCGAAATTTTTCCCTAACTCAGATTAGCAATGCATTTCGCATTTTCAGTATTCTCAGAAACGCATCTCTTCCAAACCACAAGCAAACAATACTAGTGTCTTTTGAAGCGTGATTCCATGTGAAATTTGTCCCTAGCCCACTTCGGGAATGAATCTCTCACGATCCTTTTTCTCAAGAACCGATTTCTACCCCTCACCAGTAGTGCATCCTCGTGGCGATTAAGCAAAGATTCCTTGAAAAAAAGGTCACTAGCACAATTCACAAAGGATTTTGCACATTTTCTTCGTCTTTCTCACGAACCGATCTCTTTGGAAACCGGCAGGAGACATTCCTCATAAGGAATGTTTTTAGACAAAGAGTCCTTGAGAAATTACTCCCTAGAACAGAGCAGGACTAAATATCGGATTTTCGTAAAGCTCACCAACCGATCTCGTCCAAATGAGAATTATAGCATCCTAATCGCTCTTGAAGCAGTATTCCTTGAGAAATTGACACTAGCACAGCTCAGGAAGGATTTTCACATTTTTTGTATTTCTCACTAACCGATCCCTAGCAAATCATTAGCAGAGCATCCTAATGTCTTTTGAAGCATGATTACATGAGCAATGTTTCAGTAGCACAGATGAGGAATTAATTTCTCTTTGTTCGTCTGTCTGACGACCCGATCGCTTTCAAACCGGCAGGAGACAATCCTAATGGCTTTTAGAAGAAGAGTCCCTGAGAAATGTATTAGTACCACAGATCAGGAATGTATAGCTCATTTTTCACGAACCGATCTCTTCCAAACCATTAGCAATGCATCCCAATGGCCTTCAAAGCATGATTCCATGAGAAATTTGTCAGTAGCGTAGCTCAAGAATCGAATTTTTCGAAACCATTTGCAGTGCATCCTATGGTGCTTTGAAGAATGATTCCATGTCAAAGAGTAGTCACCAGCACAGATCAGGAACGATTATCTCATTTTTGACTTTCTCACGAGCCGATCTCTTTCAAAGCGGCAGGAGACATTCCTTATGGCTTTCAGACGAAGAGTCCGTGAGAAATTGCTCCCTAGAAAAGAGCAGGAATGAATAGTTGATTTTCCTATTGCTCACGAACCGATCTCTGTCAAATGAGCATTATCGCATCCTAAGCGCTCTTGAAGCGGGGCTCCTTGTGAACTAGCTCAGGAATGAATCTCTCATGTTTCCTTTTCTCACGAGCCGATCTTCACAAAGGGAACGGTAAGGCATCCTAGAGGCGTTTAAACAAAGAGTCCTTGAAAAATTTGTCACTAGCGCAGCTCAGGAAGTATTTTCATATTTTTTGTATTTCTCACTAACTGATCTCTACCAAACCACTAGCAGAGCATCCTGGTCACTTTAGAAGCATGAGTCCATGAGAAATTTCTCACTACCACAGATCAGGACTATAATTCGCATTATCCATTGTTCTCAGGAACCGATCTCTTATAAACCACTCGCAGAGCATCCTAATGGCTTTTAAAAGATGATTCCTTGCAAAAAATTTCCTTAGCTCAGCTCAGCAATGTATTTCTCATTTTCAGTATTCTCACAAACCCATCTCTTCCAAACTACAAGCAGACAATACTAATGTCTTTTGAAGCGTGATTCCTTGTGACATTTGTCCCCAGCAGAGATGAGCAATGAATCTCTCATGTTTCCTTTTCACACTAACCGATCCCTACCAACAGACCAGTAGTGCCTCCTAGTGGCGTTTAAACAAAGATTCCTTGAACGAATGTGTCACTTGTGCAGCTCAGGAAGCATTTTCATATTTGTTGTATTTCTCACTAAGTGATCTCTACCAAGCCATGAGCAGAGCATCCTGATGTCTCTTGAAGGGCGATTCCATGTGAAATTTGTCCGTAGGCCAGATCAGGAATATGTTTCTCATTTTTCGTCTTTCTCACAAACCCAGCTCTACCAATCGTTTAGCACTGTCTTGTAATGGTTTTCAGACGAAGATTCCTTGAGAAATTTATCACTAGCATAGTTCAGCAATGTATTTCTCCTTTTCAGTATTCTCACAAAGGCATCTCTTCCAAACCACTAGCAGACAATACTAATGTCTTTTGGAGCGTGACTCCTTGGGAGAATTGTCCCTGGCAGGGATCAAGACTAAAGCTCTCATGATTCCTTTTCACACAGACCAATCTCTACCATCTGACCAGTAGTGCGTGCTAGTGGCGTTCAAGCAGATTCCTTGAACAAATTGTCACTAGCGCAGCTCAGAAAGCATTTTCATATTTTTTGTATTTCTGACTAAGTGAGCTCCACCAAACCACGAGCAGAGCATTCTGATGTCTTTTGAACCATGAGTCCATGTGAAATTTTCACTGTCACAGAGCAGGAATATAATTCGCATTATCCATTTTTCTCAGGAAGCGATCGCTTTCAAACCACTAACAGCGCATCCTTTTGGCTTTTAGAAGATGATTCCTTGCGAAATTTTTCCCTAACTCAGATTAGCAATGCATTTCGCATTTTCAGTATTCTCAGAAACGCATCTCTTCCAAACCACAAGCAAACAATACTAGTGTCTTTTGAAGCGTGATTCCATGTGAAATTTGTCCCTAGCCCACTTCGGGAATGAATCTCACACGATCCTTTTTCTCAAGAACCGATTTCTACCCCTGACCAGTAGTGCATCCTCGTGGCGATTAAGCAAAGATTCCTTGAAAAAAAGGTCACTAGCACAATTCACAAAGGATTTTGCACATTTTCTTCGTCTTTCTCACGAACCGATCTCTTTGGAAACCGGCAGGAGACATTCCTCATAAGGAATGTCTTTTAGACAAAGAGTCCTTGAGAAATTACTCCCTAGAACAGAGCAGGACTAAATATCGGATTTTCGTAAAGCTCACCAACCGATCTCGTCCAAATGAGAATTATAGCATCCTAATCGCTCTTGAAGCAGTATTCCTTGAGAAATTGACACTAGCACAGCTCAGGAAGGATTTTCACATTTTTTGTATTTCTCACTAACTGATCTCTAACAAACCACTAGCAGAGCATCCTAGTCACTTTAGAAGCATGAGTCCATGAGAAATTTCTCACTACCACAGATCAGGACTATAATTCGCATTATCCATTGTTCTCAGGAACCGATCTCTTATAAACCACTCGCAGAGCATCCTAATGGCTTTTAAAAGATGATTCCTTGCAAAAAATTTCCTTAGCTCAGCTCAGCAATGTATTTCTCATTTTCAGTATTCTCACAAACCCATCTCTTCCAAACTACAAGCAGACAATACTAATGTCTTTTGAAGCGTGATTCCTTGTGACATTTGTCCCCAGCAGAGATGAGCAATGAATCTCTCATGTTTCCTTTTCACGCTAACCGATCCCTACCAACCGACCAGTAGTGCCTCCTAGTGGCGTTTAAACAAAGATTCCTTGAACAAATGTGTCACTTGTGCAGCTCAGGAAGCATTTTCATATTTGTTTTATTTCTCACTAAGTGATCTCTACCAAGCCATGAGCAGAGCATCCTGATGTCTCTTGAAGGGCGATTCCATGTGAAATTTGTCCGTAGGCCAGATCAGGAATATGTTTCTCATTTTTCGTCTTTCTCACAAACCCAGCTCTACCAATCGTTTAGCACTGTCTTGTAATGGTTTTCAGACGAAGATTCCTTGAGAAATTTATCACTAGCATAGTTCAGCAATGTATTTCTCCTTTTCAGTATTCTCACAAAGGCATCTCTTCCAAACCACTAGCAGACAATAGTAATGTCTTTTGGAGCGTGACTCCTTGGGAGAATTGTCCCTAGCAGAGATCAAGACTAAATCGTTGGCGGCGAACAGCAGAGGCTAACAGAGGGAGTTTGCCTGGGAGCTGTCCGAGAGGAGGTACGCTAAGTGCTGCATTAGGGGGGCTGTGTTGGTGGGCCTTGAGTGGGCCTGACTGGTATATAAGGGCAGTCAGCAGCGAACCAGCTGAGCGGCGAACAGCAGAGGCTAACAGAGGGAGTTTGCCTGGGAGTTCGCCTGGAGAGAGCTCACTGAGGCTTTCATCTGCAGGTTTCTCTGAGTAGTTCCTGCAACAGCTGAGGAAGCTCTTAAGAGGACAGGGATATGGAAGGTGAGCGATCAGCTGTTGTAACCTGCACAGGTTGTGCCATGTTTGTCTTTCTTCCACAGGACAGAAGCGACTTTGTCTGTACAAAGTGCAAGCTGGTCTCCATATTGGAAGAGAAGGTTCGAGGGCTGGAGAAACGAGTATCAACACTGCGTTGCATAAGGGAAAATGAAGATTTCCTGGACAGACGTCAGGAGATGCTTCTACGGCCACAATGTTCTGAAGATTCAGAGCAGGCACAGCAGGGACAGAAGGATTGTGAAGAGGTTTGGCAGCATGTGACTTCCAGAAGGAGAAAGAGGAGCGTCCATGCACCAGCAATGGAGATACAGGTGAGCAATCGTTTCCATGTTCTCTCCACAGGTACTAATGCGGAGAGTGGACTAGATGACCCATCTGAGGGAAGGGAGCAGAAGGAGACTCCACCGATTGGAAGGCAAAAGATGCACTGTCCTAGGGATGGGGGTTCCACGACCACCACACCCAAGAGGAGGAGGAGGGTGGTGGTGGTCGGGGACTCCCTCCTCAGGGGGACTGAGTCATCTATCTGCCGCCCCGACCGGGAAAACCGAGAGGTCTGCTGCTTGCCAGGAGCTAGGATACATGATGTGACGGAGAGACTGCCGAGACTCATCAAGCCCTCGGATCGCTACCCTTTCCTGCTTCTCCATGTGGGCACCAATGATACTGCCAAGAATGACCTTGAGCGGATCACTGCAGACTACGTGGCTCTGGGAAGAAGGATAAAGGAGTTTGAGGCGCAAGTGGTGTTCTCGTCCATCCTCCCTGTGCAAGGAAAAGGCCTGGGTAGAGACCGTCGAATCGTGGAAGTCAATGAATGGCTACGCAGGTGGTGTCGGAGAGAAGGCTTTGGATTCTTCGACCATGGGATGGTGTTCCAAGAAGGAGGAGTGCTAGGCAGAGACGGGCTCCACCTAACGAAGAGAGGGAAGAGCATCTTCGCCAGCAGGCTGGCTAACCTAGTGAGGAGGGCTTTAAACTAGGTTCACCGGGGGAAGGAGACCAAAGCCCTGAGGTAAGTGGGGAAATGGGATCCTGGGAGGAAGCACAAGCAGGAGAGCGCAAGAGGGGAGGATTCCTGTCTCATGCTGAGAAAGAGGGACGATCAATGAGTTATCTTAAGTGCCTATACACAAATGCAAGAAGCCTGGGAAACAAGCAGGGAGAACTGGAAGTCCTGGCACAATCAGGGAACTATGATGCGATTGGAATAACAGAGACTTGGTGGGATAACTCACATGACTGGAGTACTGTCATGGATGGATATAAACTGTTCAGGAAGGACAGGCAGGGCAGAAAAGGTGGGGGAGTTGCGTTGTATGTAAGAGAGGAGTATGACTGCTCAGAGCTCCGGTATGAAACTGCAGAAAAACCTGAGAGTCTCTGGATAAAGTTGAGAAGTGTGAGCAACAAGGGTGATGTCGTGGTTGGAGTCTGCTATAGACCACCAGACCAGGGGGATGAGGTGGATGAGGCTTTCTTCTGGCAACTAGCAGAAGTTGCTAGATCGCAGGCCCTGGTTCTCATGGGAGACTTTAATCACCCTGATATCTGCTGGGAGAGCAATACAGCGGTGCACAGACAATCCAGGAAGTTTTTGGAAAGTGTAGGGGACAATTTCCTGGTGCAAGTGCTGGAGGAACCAACTAGGGGCAGAGCTTTTCTTGACCTGCTGCTCACAAACAGGGAAGAATTAGTAGGGGAAGCAAAAGTGGATGGGAACCTGGGAGGCAGTGACCATGAGATGGTCGAGTTCAGGATCCTGACACAAGGAAGAAAGGAGAGCAGCAGAATACGGACCCTGGACTTCAGAAAAGCAGACTTTGACTCCCTCAGGGAACAGATGGGCAGGATCCCCTGGGAGAATAACATGAAGGGCAAAGGGGTCCAGGAGAGCTGGCTGTATTTTAAAGAATCCTTATTGCGGTTGCAGGAACAAACCATCCCGATGTGTAGAAAGAATAGTAAATATGGCAGGCGACCAGCTTGGCTAAACAGTGAAATCCTTGCTGAACTTAAACGCAAAAAAGAAGCTTACAAGAAGTGGAAGATTGGACAAATGACCAGGGAGGAGTATAAAACTATTGCTCAGGCATGCAGGAATGAAATCAGGAAGGCCAAATCACACTTGGAGTTGCAGCTAGCAAGAGATGTTAAGAGTAACAAGAAAGGTTTCTTCAGGTATGTTAGCAACAAGAAGAAAGTCAAGGAAAGTGTGGGCCCCTTACTGAATGTGGGAGGCAACCTAGTGACCGAGGATGTGGAAAAAGCTAATGTACTCAATGCTTTTTTTGCCTCTGTCTTCACGAACAAGGTCAGCTCCCAGACTGCTGCACTGGGCAGCACAATATGGGGAGAAGGTGACCAGCCCTATGTGGAGAAAGAAGTGGTTCGGGACTATTTAGAAAAACTGGATGTGCACAAGTCCATGGGGCCGGATGCGCTGCATCCAAGGGTGCTAAAGGAGTTGGCGGATGAGATTGCAGAGCCATTAGCCATTATTTTTGAAAACTCATGGCGATCGGGGGAGGTCCCGGATGACTGGAAAAAGGCTAATGTAGTGCCCATCTTTAAAAAAGGGAAGAAGGAGGATCCGGGGAACTACAGGCCAGTCAGCCTCACCTCAGTCCCTGGAAAAATCATGGAACAGGTCCTCAAGGAATCAATTATGAAACACTTAGAGGAGAGGAAAGTGATCAGGAACAGTCAGCATGGATTCACCAAAGGGAAGTCGTGCCTGACTAACCTAATTGCCTTCTATGATGAGATAACTGGCTCTGTGGATGAGGGGAAAGCAGTGGATGTGTTATTCCTTGACTTTAGCAAAGCTTTTGATACAGTCTCCCACAGTATTCTTGCCGCCAAGTTAAAGAAATATGGGCTGGATGAATGGACTGTAAGGTGGATAGAAAGCTGGCTAGATCGTCGGGCTCAACGGGTAGTGATCAATGGCTCCATGTCTAGTTGGCAGCCGGTTTCAAGCGGAGTGCCCCAAGGGTCGGTCCTGGGGCCAGTTTTGTTTAATATCTTTATTAATGATCTGGAGGATGGTGTGGACTGCACTCTCAGCAAGTTTGCAGATGACACTAAACTAGGAGGCGTGGTAGATACACTAGAGGGTAGGGATCAGATACAGAGGGACCTAGACAAATTAGAGGATTGGGCCAAAAAAAACCTGATGAGGTTCAACAAGGATAAGTGCAGAGTCCTGCACTTAGGACGGAAGAATCCCATGCACTGCTACAGACTAGGGACCGAATGGCTAGGTAGCAGTTCTGCAGAAAAGGACCTAGGGGTCACAGTGGACGAGAAGCTGGATATGAGTCAACAGTGTGCTCTTGTTGCCAAGAAGGCTAACGGCATTTTGGGCTGTATAAGTAGGGGCATTGCCAGCAGATCGAGGAACGTGATCGTTCCCCTTTATTCGACATTGGTGAGGCCTCATCTGGAATACTGTGTCCAATTTTGGGCCCCACACTACAAGAAGGATGTGGAAAAATTGGAAAGAGTCCAGCGGAGGGCAACAAAAATGATTAGGGGTCTGGAGCACATGACTTATGAGGAGAGGCTGAGGGAACTGGGATTGTTTAGTCTCCAGAAGAGAAGAATGAGGGGGGATTTGATAGCAGCCTTCAACTACCTGAAGGGGGGTTCCAAAGAGGATGGAGCTCGGCTGTTCTCAGTGGTGGCAGATGACAGAACAAGGAGCAATGGTCTCAAGTTGCAGTGGGGGAGGTCCAGGTTGGATATTAGGAAACACTATTTCACTAGGAGGGTGGTGAAGCACTGGAATGCGTTACCTAGGGAGGTGGTGGAGTCTCCTTCCTTGGAGGTTTTTAAGGCCCAGCTTGACAAAGCCCTGGCTGGGATGATTTAGTTGGGAATTGGTCCTGCTTTGAGCAGGGGGTTGGACTAGATGACCTCTTGAGGTCCCTTCCAACCCTGATATTCTATGATTCTATGATTCTATGATTCTATGAAACCGGCAGGAGACATTCCTCATAAGGAATGTTTTTAGACAAAGAGTCCTTGAGAAAATACTCCCTAGAACAGAGCAGGACTAAATATCGGATTTTCGTAAAGCTCACCAACCGATCTCGTCCAAATGAGAATTATAGCATCCTAATCGCTCTTGAAGAAGTATTCCTTGAGAAATTGACACTAGCACAGCTCAGGAAGGATTTTCACATTTTTTGTATTTCTCACTAACTGATCTCTAACAAACCACTAACAGAGCATCCTAGTCACTTTAGAAGCATGAGTCCATGAGAAATTTCTCACTACCACAGATCAGGACTATAATTCGCATTATCCATTGTTCTCAGGAACCGATCTCTTACAAACCACTCGCAGAGCATCCTAATGGCTTTTAAAAGATGATTCCTTGCAAAAAATTTCCTTAGCTCAGCTCAGCAATGTATTTCTCATTTTCAGTATTCTCACAAACCCATCTCTTCCAAACTACAAGCAGACAATACTAATGTCTTTTGAAGCGTGATTCCTTGTGACATTTGTCCCCAGCAGAGATGAGCAATGAATCTCTCATGTTTCCTTTTCACACTAACCGATCCCTACCAACAGACCAGTAGTGCCTCCTAGTGGCGTTTAAACAAAGATTCCTTGAACAAATGTGTCACTTGTGCAGCTCAGGAAGCATTTTCATATTTGTTGTATTTCTCACTAAGTGATCTCTACCAAGCCATGAGCAGAGCATCCTGATGTCTCTTGAAGGGCGATTCCATGTGAAATTTGTCCGTAGGCCAGATCAGGAATATGTTTCTCATTTTTCGTCTTTCTCACAAACCCAGCTCTACCAATCGTTTAGCACTGTCTTGTAATGGTTTTCAGACGAAGATTCCTTGAGAAATTTATCACTAGCATAGTTCAGCAATGTATTTCTCCTTTTCAGTATTCTCACAAAGGCATCTCTTCCAAACCACTAGCAGACAATACTAATGTCTTTTGGAGCGTGACTCTTTGGGAGAATTGTCCCTAGCAGAGATCAAGACTAAAGCTCTCATGATTCCTTTTCACACAGACCAATCTCTACCATCTGACCAGTAGTGCGTGCTAGTGGCGTTCAAGCAGATTCCTTGAACAAATTGTCACTAGCGCAGCTCAGAAAGCATTTTCATATTTTTTGTATTTCTGACTAAGTGAGCTCCACCAAACCACGAGCAGAGCATTCTGATGTCTTTTGAACCATGAGTCCATGTGAAATGTTCACTGTCACAGAGCAGGAATATAATTCGCATTATCCATTTTTCTCAGGAAGCGATCGCTTTCAAACCACTAACAGCGCAACCTTTTGGCTTTTAGAAGATGATTCCTTGCGAAATTTTTCCCTAACTCAGATTAGCAATGCATTTCGCATTTTCAGTATTCTCAGAAACGCATCTCTTCCAAACCACAAGCAAACAATACTAGTGTCTTTTGAAGCGTGATTCCATGTGAAATTTGTCCCTAGCCCACTTCGGGAATGAATCTCACACGATCCTTTTTCTCAAGAACCGATTTCTACCCCTGACCAGTAGTGCATCCTCGTGGCGATTAAGCAAAGATTCCTTGAAAAAAAGGTCACTAGCACAATTCACAAAGGATTTTGCACATTTTCTTCGTCTTTCTCACGAACCGATCTCTTTGGAAACCGGCAGGAGACATTCCTCATAAGGAATGTTTTTAGACAAAGTGTCCTTGAGAAATTACTCCCTAGAACAGAGCAGGACTAAATATCGGATTTTCGTAAAGCTCACCAACCGATCTCGTCCAAATGAGAATTATAGCATCCTAATCGCTCTTGAAGAAGTATTCCTTGAGAAATTGACACTAGCACAGCTCAGGAAGGATTTTCACATTTTTTGTATTTCTCACTAACTGATCTCTAACAAGCCACTAGCAGAGCATCCTAGTCACTTTAGAAGCATGAGTCCATGAGAAATTTCTCACTACCACAGATCAGGACTATAATTCGCATTATCCATTGTTCTCAGGAACCGATCTCTTACAAACCACTCGCAGAGCATCCTAATGGCTTTTAAAAGATGATTCCTTGCAAAAAATTTCCTTAGCTCAGCTCAGCAATGTATTTCTCATTTTCAGTATTCTCACAAACCCATCTCTTCCAAACTACAAGCAGACAATACTAATGTCTTTTGAAGCGTGATTCCTTGTGACATTTGTCCCCAGCAGAGATGAGCAATGAATCTCTCATGTTTCCTTTTCACACTAACCGATCCCCACCAACAGAACAGTAGTGCCTCCTAGTGGCGTTTAAACAAAGATTCCTTGAACGAATGTGTCACTTGTGCAGCTCAGGAAGCATTTTCATATTTGTTGTATTTCTCACTAAGTGATCTCTACCAAGCCATGAGCAGAGCATCCTGATGTCTCTTGAAGGGCGATTCCATGTGAAATTTGTCCGTAGGCCAGATCAGGAATATGTTTCTCATTTTTCGTCTTTCTCACAAACCCAGCTCTACCAATCGTTTAGCACTGTCTTGTAATGGTTTTCAGACGAAGATTCCTTGAGAAATTTATCACTAGCATAGTTCAGCAATGTATTTCTCCTTTTCAGTATTCTCACAAAGGCATCTCTTCCAAACCACTAGCAGACAATACTAATGTCTTTTGGAGCGTGACTCTTTGGGAGAATTGTCCCTAGCAGAGATCAAGACTAAAGCTCTCATGATTCCTTTTCACACAGACCAATCTCTACCATCTGACCAGTAGTGCGTGCTAGTGGCGTTCAAGCAGATTCCTTGAACAAATTGTCACTAGCGCAGCTCAGAAAGCATTTTCATATTTTTTGTATTTCTGACTAAGTGAGCTCCACCAAACCACGAGCAGAGCATTCTGATGTCTTTTGAACCATGAGTCCATGTGAAATGTTCACTGTCACAGAGCAGGAATATAATTCGCATTATCCATTTTTCTCAGGAAGCGATCGCTTTCAAACCACTAACAGCGCATCCTTTTGGCTTTTAGAAGATGATTCCTTGCGAAATTTTTCCCTAACTCAGATTAGCAATGCATTTCGCATTTTCAGTATTCTCAGAAACGCATCTCTTCCAAACCACAAGCAAACAATACTAGTGTCTTTTGAAGCGTGATTCCATGTGAAATTTGTCCCTAGCCCACTTCGGGAATGAATCTCACACGATCCTTTTTCTCAAGAACCGATTTCTACCCCTGACCAGTAGTGCATCCTCGTGGCGATTAAGCAAAGATTCCTTGAAAAAAAGGTCACTAGCACAATTCACAAAGGATTTTGCACATTTTCTTCGTCTTTCTCACGAACCGATCTCTTTGGAAACCGGCAGGAGACATTCCTCATAAGGAATGTTTTTAGACAAAGAGTCCTTGAGAAATTACTCCCTAGAACAGAGCAGGACTAAATATCGGATTTTCGTAAAGCTCACCAACCGATCTCATCCAAATGAGAATTATAGCATCCTAATCGCTCTTGAAGCAGTATTCCTTGAGAAATTGACACTAGCACAGCTCAGGAAGGATTTTCACATTTTTTGTATTTCTCACTAACTGATCTCTAACAAACCACTAGCAGAGCATCCTAGTCACTTTAGAAGCATGAGTCCATGAGAAATTTCTCACTACCACAGATCAGGACTATAATTCGCATTATCCATTGTTCTCAGGAACCGATCTCTTATAAACCACTCGCAGAGCATCCTAATGGCTTTTAAAAGATGATTCCTTGCAAAAAATTTCCTTAGCTCAGCTCAGCAATGTATTTCTCATTTTCAGTATTCTCACAAACCCATCTCTTCCAAACTACAAGCAGACAATACTAATGTCTTTTGAAGCGTGATTCCTTGTGACATTTGTCCCCAGCAGAGATGAGCAATGAATCTCTCATGTTTCCTTTTCACACTAACCGATCCCTACCAACAGACCAGTAGTGCCTCCTAGTGGCGTTTAAACAAAGATTCCTTGAAAAATGTGTCACTTGTGCAGCTCAGGAAGCATTTTCATATTTGTTGTATTTCTCACTAAGTGATCTCTACCAAGCCATGAGCAGAGCATCCTGATGTCTCTTGAAGGGCGATTCCATGTGAAATTTGTCCGTAGGCCAGATCAGGAATATGTTTCTCATTTTTCGTCTTTCTCACAAACCCAGCTCTACCAGTCGTTTAGCACTGTCTTGTAATGGTTTTCAGACGAAGATTCCTTGAGAAATTTATCACTAGCATAGTTCAGCAATGTATTTCTCCTTTTCAGTATTCTCACAAAGGCATCTCTTCGAAACCACTAGCAGACAATACTAATGTCTTTTGGAGCGTGACTCTTTGGGAGAATTGTCCCTAGCAGAGATCAAGACTAAAGCTCTCATGATTCCTTTTCACACAGACCAATCTCTACCATCTGACCAGTAGTGCGTGCTAGTGGCGTTCAAGCAGATTCCTTGAACAAATTGTCACTAGCGCAGCTCAGAAAGCATTTTCATATTTTTTGTATTTCTGACTAAGTGAGCTCCACCGAACCACGAGCAGAGCATTCTGATGTCTTTTGAACCATGAGTCCATGTGAAATGTTCACTGTCACAGAGCAGGAATATAATTCGCATTATCCATTTTTCTCAGGAAGCGATCGCTTTCAAACCACTAACAGCGCATCCTTTTGGCTTTTAGAAGATGATTCCTTGCGAAATTTTTCCCTAACTCAGATTAGCAATGCATTTCGCATTTTCAGTATTCTCAGAAACGCATCTCTTCCAAACCACAAGCAAACAATACTAGTGTCTTTTGAAGCGTGATTCCATGTGAAATTTGTCCCTAGCCCACTTCGGGAATGAATCTCACACGATCCTTTTTCTCAAGAACCGATTTCTACCCCTGACCAGTAGTGCATCCTCGTGGCGATTAAGCAAAGATTCCTTGAAAAAAAGGTCACTAGCACAATTCACAAAGGATTTTGCACATTTTCTTCGTCTTTCTCACGAACCGATCTCTTTGGAAACCGGCAGGAGACATTCCTCATAAGGAATGTTTTTAGACAAAGTGTCCTTGAGAAATTACTCCCTAGAACAGAGCAGGACTAAATATCGGATTTTCGTAAAGCTCACCAACCGATCTCGTCCAAATGAGAATTATAGCATCCTAATCGCTCTTGAAGAAGTATTCCTTGAGAAATTGACACTAGCACAGCTCAGGAAGGATTTTCACATTTTTTGTATTTCTCACTAACTGATCTCTAACAAACCACTAGCAGAGCATCCTAGTCACTTTAGAAGCATGAGTCCATGAGAAATTTCTCACTACCACAGATCAGGACTATAATTCGCATTATCCATTGTTCTCAGGAACCGATCTCTTACAAACCACTCGCAGAGCATCCTAATGGCTTTTAAAAGATGATTCCTTGCAAAAAATTTCCTTAGCTCAGCTCAGCAATGTATTTCTCATTTTCAGTATTCTCACAAACCCATCTCTTCCAAACTACAAGCAGACAATACTAATGTCTTTTGAAGCGTGATTCCTTGTGACATTTGTCCCCAGCAGAGATGAGCAATGAATCTCTCATGTTGCCTTTTCACACTAACCGATCCCTACCAACAGAACAGTAGTGCCTCCTAGTGGCGTTTAAACAAAGATTCCTTGAACGAATGTGTCACTTGTGCAGCTCAGGAAGCATTTTCATATTTGTTGTATTTCTCACTAAGTGATCTCTACCAAGCCATGAGCAGAGCATCCTGATGTCTCTTGAAGGGCGATTCCATGTGAAATTTGTCCGTAGGCCAGATCAGGAATATGTTTCTCATTTTTCGTCTTTCTCACAAACCCAGCTCTACCAATCGTTTAGCACTGTCTTGTAATGGTTTTCAGACGAAGATTCCTTGAGAAATTTATCACTAGCATAGTTCAGCAATGTATTTCTCCTTTTCAGTATTCTCACAAAGGCATCTCTTCCAAACCACTAGCAGACAATACTAATGTCTTTTGGAGCGTGACTCTTTGGGAGAATTGTCCCTAGCAGAGATCAAGACTAAAGCTCTCATGATTCCTTTTCACACAGACCAATCTCTACCATCTGACCAGTAGTGCGTGCTAGTGGCGTTCAAGCAGATTCCTTGAACAAATTGTCACTAGCGCAGCTCAGAAAGCATTTTCATATTTTTTGTATTTCTGACTAAGTGAGCTCCACCAAACCACGAGCAGAGCATTCTGATGTCTTTTGAACCATGAGTCCATGTGAAATGTTCACTGTCACAGAGCAGGAATATAATTCGCATTATCCATTTTTCTCAGGAAGCGATCGCTTTCAAACCACTAACAGCGCATCCTTTTGGCTTTTAGAAGATGATTCCTTGCGAAATTTTTCCCTAACTCAGATTAGCAATGCATTTCGCATTTTCAGTATTCTCAGAAACGCATCTCTTCCAAACCACAAGCAAACAATACTAGTGTCTTTTGAAGCATGATTCCATGTGAAATTTGTCCCTAGCCCACTTCGGGAATGAATCTCTCACGATCCTTTTTCTCAAGAACCGATTTCTACCCCTGACCAGTAGTGCATCCTCGTGGCGATTAAGCAAAGATTCCTTGAAAAAAAGGTCACTAGCACAATTCACAAAGGATTTTGCACATTTTCTTCGTCTTTCTCACGAACCGATCTCTTTGGAAACCGGCAGGAGACATTCCTCATAAGGAATGTTTTTAGACAAAGTGTCCTTGAGAAATTACTCCCTAGAACAGAGCAGGACTAAATATCGGATTTTCGTAAAGCTCACCAACCGATCTCGTCCAAATGAGAATTATAGCATCCTAATCGCTCTTGAAGAAGTATTCCTTGAGAAATTGACACTAGCACAGCTCAGGAAGGATTTTCACATTTTTTGTATTTCTCACTAACTGATCTCTAACAAGCCACTAGCAGAGCATCCTAGTCACTTTAGAAGCATGAGTCCATGAGAAATTTCTCACTACCACAGATCAGGACTATAATTCGCATTATCCATTGTTCTCAGGAACCGATCTCTTACAAACCACTCGCAGAGCATCCTAATGGCTTTTAAAAGATGATTCCTTGCAAAAAATTTCCTTAGCTCAGCTCAGCAATGTATTTCTCATTTTCAGTATTCTCACAAACCCATCTCTTCCAAACTACAAGCAGACAATACTAATGTCTTTTGAAGCGTGATTCCTTGTGACATTTGTCCCCAGCAGAGATGAGCAATGAATCTCTCATGTTTCCTTTTCACACTAACCGATCCCCACCAACAGAACAGTAGTGCCTCCTAGTGGCGTTTAAACAAAGATTCCTTGAACGAATGTGTCACTTGTGCAGCTCAGGAAGCATTTTCATATTTGTTGTATTTCTCACTAAGTGATCTCTACCAAGCCATGAGCAGAGCATCCTGATGTCTCTTGAAGGGCGATTCCATGTGAAATTTGTCCGTAGGCCAGATCAGGAATATGTTTCTCATTTTTCGTCTTTCTCACAAACCCAGCTCTACCAATCGTTTAGCACTGTCTTGTAATGGTTTTCAGACGAAGATTCCTTGAGAAATTTATCACTAGCATAGTTCAGCAATGTATTTCTCCTTTTCAGTATTCTCACAAAGGCATCTCTTCCAAACCACTAGCAGACAATACTAATGTCTTTTGGAGCGTGACTCTTTGGGAGAATTGTCCCTAGCAGAGATCAAGACTAAAGCTCTCATGATTCCTTTTCACACAGACCAATCTCTACCATCTGACCAGTAGTGCGTGCTAGTGGCGTTCAAGCAGATTCCTTGAACAAATTGTCACTAGCGCAGCTCAGAAAGCATTTTCATATTTTTTGTATTTCTGACTAAGTGAGCTCCACCAAACCACGAGCAGAGCATTCTGATGTCTTTTGAACCATGAGTCCATGTGAAATGTTCACTGTCACAGAGCAGGAATATAATTCGCATTATCCATTTTTCTCAGGAAGCGATCGCTTTCAAACCACTAACAGCGCATCCTTTTGGCTTTTAGAAGATGATTCCTTGCGAAATTTTTCCCTAACTCAGATTAGCAATGCATTTCGCATTTTCAGTATTCTCAGAAACGCATCTCTTCCAAACCACAAGCAAACAATACTAGTGTCTTTTGAAGCGTGATTCCATGTGAAATTTGTCCCTAGCCCACTTCGGGAATGAATCTCACACGATCCTTTTTCTCAAGAACCGATTTCTACCCCTGACCAGTAGTGCATCCTCGTGGCGATTAAGCAAAGATTCCTTGAAAAAAAGGTCACTAGCACAATTCACAAAGGATTTTGCACATTTTCTTCGTCTTTCTCACGAACCGATCTCTTTGGAAACCGGCAGGAGACATTCCTCATAAGGAATGTTTTTAGACAAAGAGTCCTTGAGAAATTACTCCCTAGAACAGAGCAGGACTAAATATCGGATTTTCGTAAAGCTCACCAACCGATCTCATCCAAATGAGAATTATAGCATCCTAATCGCTCTTGAAGCAGTATTCCTTGAGAAATTGACACTAGCACAGCTCAGGAAGGATTTTCACATTTTTTGTATTTCTCACTAACTGATCTCTAACAAACCACTAGCAGAGCATCCTAGTCACTTTAGAAGCATGAGTCCATGAGAAATTTCTCACTACCACAGATCAGGACTATAATTCGCATTATCCATTGTTCTCAGGAACCGATCTCTTATAAACCACTCGCAGAGCATCCTAATGGCTTTTAAAAGATGATTCCTTGCAAAAAATTTCCTTAGCTCAGCTCAGCAATGTATTTCTCATTTTCAGTATTCTCACAAACCCATCTCTTCCAAACTACAAGCAGACAATACTAATGTCTTTTGAAGCGTGATTCCTTGTGACATTTGTCCCCAGCAGAGATGAGCAATGAATCTCTCATGTTTCCTTTTCACACTAACCGATCCCTACCAACAGACCAGTAGTGCCTCCTAGTGGCGTTTAAACAAAGATTCCTTGAAAAATGTGTCACTTGTGCAGCTCAGGAAGCATTTTCATATTTGTTGTATTTCTCACTAAGTGATCTCTACCAAGCCATGAGCAGAGCATCCTGATGTCTCTTGAAGGGCGATTCCATGTGAAATTTGTCCGTAGGCCAGATCAGGAATATGTTTCTCATTTTTCGTCTTTCTCACAAACCCAGCTCTACCAGTCGTTTAGCACTGTCTTGTAATGGTTTTCAGACGAAGATTCCTTGAGAAATTTATCACTAGCATAGTTCAGCAATGTATTTCTCCTTTTCAGTATTCTCACAAAGGCATCTCTTCGAAACCACTAGCAGACAATACTAATGTCTTTTGGAGCGTGACTCTTTGGGAGAATTGTCCCTAGCAGAGATCAAGACTAAAGCTCTCATGATTCCTTTTCACACAGACCAATCTCTACCATCTGACCAGTAGTGCGTGCTAGTGGCGTTCAAGCAGATTCCTTGAACAAATTGTCACTAGCGCAGCTCAGAAAGCATTTTCATATTTTTTGTATTTCTGACTAAGTGAGCTCCACCGAACCACGAGCAGAGCATTCTGATGTCTTTTGAACCATGAGTCCATGTGAAATGTTCACTGTCACAGAGCAGGAATATAATTCGCATTATCCATTTTTCTCAGGAAGCGATCGCTTTCAAACCACTAACAGCGCATCCTTTTGGCTTTTAGAAGATGATTCCTTGCGAAATTTTTCCCTAACTCAGATTAGCAATGCATTTCGCATTTTCAGTATTCTCAGAAACGCATCTCTTCCAAACCACAAGCAAACAATACTAGTGTCTTTTGAAGCGTGATTCCATGTGAAATTTGTCCCTAGCCCACTTCGGGAATGAATCTCACACGATCCTTTTTCTCAAGAACCGATTTCTACCCCTGACCAGTAGTGCATCCTCGTGGCGATTAAGCAAAGATTCCTTGAAAAAAAGGTCACTAGCACAATTCACAAAGGATTTTGCACATTTTCTTCGTCTTTCTCACGAACCGATCTCTTTGGAAACCGGCAGGAGACATTCCTCATAAGGAATGTTTTTAGACAAAGAGTCCTTGAGAAATTACTCCCTGGAACAGAGCAGGACTAAATATCGGATTTTCGTAAAGCTCACCAACCGATCTCGTCCAAATGAGAATTATAGCAACCTAATCGCTCTTGAAGAAGTATTCCTTGAGAAATTGACACTAGCACAGCTCAGGAAGGATTTTCACATTTTTTGTATTTCTCACTAACTGATCTCTAACAAACCACTAGCAGAGCATCCTAGTCACTTTAGAAGCATGAGTCCATGAGAAATTTCTCACTACCACAGATCAGGACTATAATTCGCATTATCCATTGTTCTCAGGAACCGATCTCTTATAAACCACTCGCAGAGCATCCTAATGGCTTTTAAAAGATGATTCCTTGCAAAAAATTTCCTTAGCTCAGCTCAGCAATGTATTTCTCATTTTCAGTATTCTCACAAACCCATCTCTTCCAAACTACAAGCAGACAATACTAATGTCTTTTGAAGCGTGATTCCTTGTGACATTTGTCCCCAGCAGAGATGAGCAATGAATCTCTCATGTTTCCTTTTCACGCTAACCGATCCCTACCAACAGACCAGTAGTGCCTCCTAGTGGCGTTTAAACAAAGATTCCTTGAACAAATGTGTCACTTGTGCAGCTCAGGAAGCATTTTCATATTTGTTGTATTTCTCACTAAGTGATCTCTACCAAGCCATGAGCAGAGCATCCTGATGTCTCTTGAAGGGCGATTCCATGTGAAATTTGTCCGTAGGCCAGATCAGGAATATGTTGCTCATTTTTCGTCTTTCTCACAAACCCAGCTCTACCAATCGTTTAGCACTGTCTTGTAATGGTTTTCAGACGAAGATTCCTTGAGAAATTTATCACTAGCATAGTTCAGCAATGTATTTCTCCTTTTCAGTATTCTCACAAAGGCATCTCTTCCAAACCACTAGCAGACAATACTAATGTCTTTTGGAGCGTGACTCTTTGGGAGAATTGTCCCTAGCAGAGATCAAGACTAAAGCTCTCATGATTTCTTTTCACACAGACCAATCTCTACCATCTGACCAGTAGTGCGTGCTAGTGGCGTTCAAGCAGATTCCTTGAACAAATTGTCACTAGCGCAGCTCAGAAAGCATTTTCATATTTTTTGTATTTCTGACTAAGTGAGCTCCACCAAACCCCGAGCAGAGCATTCTGATGTCTTTTGAACCATGAGTCCATGTGAAATGTTCACTGTCACAGAGCAGGAATATAATTCGCATTATCCATTTTTCTCAGGAAGCGATCGCTTTCAAACCACTAACAGCGCATCCTTTTGGCTTTTAGAAGATGATTCCTTGCGAAATTTTTCCCTAACTCAGATTAGCAATGCATTTCGCATTTTCAGTATTCTCAGAAACGCATCTCTTCCAAACCACAAGCAAACAATACTAGTGTCTTTTGAAGCGTGATTCCATGTGAAATTTGTCCCTAGCCCACTTCGGGAATGAATCTCACACGATCCTTTTTCTCAAGAACCGATTTCTACCCCTGACCAGTAGTGCATCCTCGTGGCGATTAAGCAAAGATTCCTTGAAAAAAAGGTCACTAGCACAATTCACAAAGGATTTTGCACATTTTCTTCATCTTTCTCACGAACCGATCTCTTTGGAAACCGGCAGGAGACATTCCTCATAAGGAATGTTTTTAGACAAAGAGTCCTTGAGAAATTACTCCCTAGAACAGAGCAGGACTAAATATCGGATTTTCGTAAAGCTCACCAACCGATCTCATCCAAATGAGAATTATAGCATCCTAATCGCTCTTGAAGCAGTATTCCTTGAGAAATTGACACTAGCACAGCTCAGGAAGGATTTTCACATTTTTTGTATTTCTCACTAACTGATCTCTAACAAACCACTAGCAGAGCATCCTAGTCACTTTAGAAGCATGAGTCCATGAGAAATTTCTCACTACCACAGATCAGGACTATAATTCGCATTATCCATTGTTCTCAGGAACCGATCTCTTATAAACCACTCGCAGAGCATCCTAATGGCTTTTAAAAGATGATTCCTTGCAAAAAATTTCCTTAGCTCAGCTCAGCAATGTATTTCTCATTTTCAGTATTCTCACAAACCCATCTCTTCCAAACTACAAGCAGACAATACTAATGTCTTTTGAAGCGTGATTCCTTGTGACATTTGTCCCCAGCAGAGATGAGCAATGAATCTCTCATGTTTCCTTTTCACACTAACCGATCCCTACCAACAGACCAGTAGTGCCTCCTAGTGGCGTTTAAACAAAGATTCCTTGAACAAATGTGTCACTTGTGCAGCTCAGGAAGCATTTTCATATTTGTTTTATTTCTCACTAAGTGATCTCTACCAAGCCATGAGCAGAGCATCCTGATGTCTCTTGAAGGGCGATTCCATGTGAAATTTGTCCGTAGCCCAGATCAGGAATATGTTTCTCATTTTTCGTCTTTCTCACAAACCCAGCTCTACCAATCGTTTAGCACTGTCTTGTAATGGTTTTCAGACGAAGATTCCTTGAGAAATTTATCACTAGCATAGTTCAGCAATGTATTTCTCCTTTTCAGTATTCTCACAAAGGCATCTCTTCCAAACCACTAGCAGACAATACTAATGTCTTTTGGAGCGTGACTCCTTGGGAGAATTGTCCCTAGCAGAGATCAAGACTAAAGCTCTCATGATTCCTTTTCACACAGACCAATCTCTACCATCTGACCAGTAGTGCGTGCTAGTGGCGTTCAAGCAGATTCCTTGAACAAATTGTCACTAGCGCAGCTCAGAAAGCATTTTCATATTTTTTGTATTTCTGACTAAGTGAGCTCCACCAAACCACGAGCAGAGCATTCTGATGTCTTTTGAACCATGAGTCCATGTGAAATGTTCACTGTCACAGAGCAGGAATATAATTCGCATTATCCATTTTTCTCAGGAAGCGATCGCTTTCAAACCACTAACAGCGCATCCTTTTGGCTTTTAGAAGATGATTCCTTGCGAAATTTTTCCCTAACTCAGATTAGCAATGCATTTCGCATTTTCAGTATTCTCAGAAACGCATCTCTTCCAAACCACAAGCAAACAATACTAGTGTCTTTTGAAGCGTGATTCCATGTGAAATTTGTCCCTAGCCCACTTCGGGAATGAATCTCACACGATCCTTTTTCTCAAGAACCGATTTCTACCCCTGACCAGTAGTGCATCCTCGTGGTGATTAAGCAAAGATTCCTTGAAAAAAAGGTCACTAGCACAATTCACAAAGGATTTTGCACATTTTCTTTGTCTTTCTCACGAACCGATCTCTTTGGAAACCGGCAGGAGACATTCCTCATAAGGAATGTCTTTTAGACAAAGAGTCCTTGAGAAATTACTCCCTAGAACAGAGCAGGACTAAATATCGGATTTTCGTAAAGCTCACCAACCGATCTCGTCCAAATGAGAATTATAGCATCCTAATCGCTCTTGAAGCAGTATTCCTTGAGAAATTGACACTAGCACAGCTCAGGAAGGATTTTCACATTTTTTGTATTTCTCACTAACTGATCTCTAACAAACCACTAGCAGAGCATCCTAGTCACTTTAGAAGCATGAGTCCATGAGAAATTTCTCACTACCACAGATCAGGACTATAATTCGCATTATCCATTGTTCTCAGGAACCGATCTCTTATAAACCACTCGCAGAGCATCCTAATGGCTTTTAAAAGATGATTCCTTGCAAAAAATTTCCTTAGCTCAGCTCAGCAATGTATTTCTCATTTTCAGTATTCTCACAAACCCATCTCTTCCAAACTACAAGCAGACAATACTAATGTCTTTTGAAGCGTGATTCCTTGTGACATTTGTCCCCAGCAGAGATGAGCAATGAATCTCTCATGTTTCCTTTTCACACTAACCGATCCCTACCAACAGACCAGTAGTGCCTCCTAGTGGCGTTTAAACAAAGATTCCTTGAAAAATGTGTCACTTGTGCAGCTCAGGAAGCATTTTCATATTTGTTGTATTTCTCACTAAGTGATCTCTACCAAGCCATGAGCAGAGCATCCTGATGTCTCTTGAAGGGCGATTCCATGTGAAATTTGTCCGTAGCCCAGATCAGGAATATGTTTCTCATTTTTCGTCTTTCTCACAAACCCAGCTCTACCAGTCGTTTAGCACTGTCTTGTAATGGTTTTCAGACGAAGATTCCTTGAGAAATTTATCACTAGCATAGTTCAGCAATGTATTTCTCCTTTTCAGTATTCTCACAAAGGCATCTCTTCGAAACCACTAGCAGACAATACTAATGTCTTTTGGAGCGTGACTCTTTGGGAGAATTGTCCCTAGCAGAGATCAAGACTAAAGCTCTCATGATTCCTTTTCACACAGACCAATCTCTACCATCTGACCAGTAGTGCGTGCTAGTGGCGTTCAAGCAGATTCCTTGAACAAATTGTCACTAGCGCAGCTCAGAAAGCATTTTCATATTTTTTGTATTTCTGACTAAGTGAGCTCCACCGAACCACGAGCAGAGCATTCTGATGTCTTTTGAACCATGAGTCCATGTGAAATGTTCACTGTCACAGAGCAGGAATATAATTCGCATTATCCATTTTTCTCAGGAAGCGATCGCTTTCAAACCACTAACAGCGCATCCTTTTGGCTTTTAGAAGATGATTCCTTGCGAAATTTTTCCCTAACTCAGATTAGCAATGCATTTCGCATTTTCAGTATTCTCAGAAACGCATCTCTTCCAAACCACAAGCAAACAATACTAGTGTCTTTTGAAGCGTGATTCCATGTGAAATTTGTCCCTAGCCCACTTCGGGAATGAATCTCACACGATCCTTTTTCTCAAGAACCGATTTCTACCCCTGACCAGTAGTGCATCCTCGTGGCGATTAAGCAAAGATTCCTTGAAAAAAAGGTCACTAGCACAATTCACAAAGGATTTTGCACATTTTCTTCGTCTTTCTCACGAACCGATCTCTTTGGAAACCGGCAGGAGACATTCCTCATAAGGAATGTTTTTAGACAAAGAGTCCTTGAGAAATTACTCCCTGGAACAGAGCAGGACTAAATATCGGATTTTCGTAAAGCTCACCAACCGATCTCGTCCAAATGAGAATTATAGCAACCTAATCGCTCTTGAAGAAGTATTCCTTGAGAAATTGACACTAGCACAGCTCAGGAAGGATTTTCACATTTTTTGTATTTCTCACTAACTGATCTCTAACAAACCACTAGCAGAGCATCCTAGTCACTTTAGAAGCATGAGTCCATGAGAAATTTCTCACTACCACAGATCAGGACTATAATTCGCATTATCCATTGTTCTCAGGAACCGATCTCTTATAAACCACTCGCAGAGCATCCTAATGGCTTTTAAAAGATGATTCCTTGCAAAAAATTTCCTTAGCTCAGCTCAGCAATGTATTTCTCATTTTCAGTATTCTCACAAACCCATCTCTTCCAAACTACAAGCAGACAATACTAATGTCTTTTGAAGCGTGATTCCTTGTGACATTTGTCCCCAGCAGAGATGAGCAATGAATCTCTCATGTTTCCTTTTCACGCTAACCGATCCCTACCAACAGACCAGTAGTGCCTCCTAGTGGCGTTTAAACAAAGATTCCTTGAACAAATGTGTCACTTGTGCAGCTCAGGAAGCATTTTCATATTTGTTGTATTTCTCACTAAGTGATCTCTACCAAGCCATGAGCAGAGCATCCTGATGTCTCTTGAAGGGCGATTCCATGTGAAATTTGTCCGTAGGCCAGATCAGGAATATGTTTCTCATTTTTCGTCTTTCTCACAAACCCAGCTCTACCAATCGTTTAGCACTGTCTTGTAATGGTTTTCAGACGAAGATTCCTTGAGAAATTTATCACTAGCATAGTTCAGCAATGTATTTCTCCTTTTCAGTATTCTCACAAAGGCATCTCTTCCAAACCACTAGCAGACAATACTAATGTCTTTTGGAGCGTGACTCTTTGGGAGAATTGTCCCTAGCAGAGATCAAGACTAAAGCTCTCATGATTTCTTTTCACACAGACCAATCTCTACCATCTGACCAGTAGTGCGTGCTAGTGGCGTTCAAGCAGATTCCTTGAACAAATTGTCACTAGCGCAGCTCAGAAAGCATTTTCATATTTTTTGTATTTCTGACTAAGTGAGCTCCACCAAACCACGAGCAGAGCATTCTGATGTCTTTTGAACCATGAGTCCATGTGAAATGTTCACTGTCACAGAGCAGGAATATAATTCGCATTATCCATTTTTCTCAGGAAGCGATCGCTTTCAAACCACTAACAGCGCATCCTTTTGGCTTTTAGAAGATGATTCCTTGCGAAATTTTTCCCTAACTCAGATTAGCAATGCATTTCGCATTTTCAGTATTCTCAGAAACGCATCTCTTCCAAACCACAAGCAAACAATACTAGTGTCTTTTGAAGCGTGATTCCATGTGAAATTTGTCCCTAGCCCACTTCGGGAATGAATCTCACACGATCCTTTTTCTCAAGAACCGATTTCTACCCCTGACCAGTAGTGCATCCTCGTGGCGATTAAGCAAAGATTCCTTGAAAAAAAGGTCACTAGCACAATTCACAAAGGATTTTGCACATTTTCTTCGTCTTTCTCACGAACCGATCTCTTTGGAAACCGGCAGGAGACATTCCTCATAAGGAATGTTTTTAGACAAAGAGTCCTTGAGAAATTACTCCCTAGAACAGAGCAGGACTAAATATCGGATTTTCGTAAAGCTCACCAACCGATCTCATCCAAATGAGAATTATAGCATCCTAATCGCTCTTGAAGCAGTATTCCTTGAGAAATTGACACTAGCACAGCTCAGGAAGGATTTTCACATTTTTTGTATTTCTCACTAACTGATCTCTAACAAACCACTAGCAGAGCATCCTAGTCACTTTAGAAGCATGAGTCCATGAGAAATTTTTCACTACCACAGATCAGGACTATAATTCGCATTATCCATTGTTCTCAGGAACCGATCTCTTATAAACCACTCGCAGAGCATCCTAATGGCTTTTAAAAGATGATTCCTTGCAAAAAATTTCCTTAGCTCAGCTCAGCAATGTATTTCTCATTTTCAGTATTCTCACAAACCCATCTCTTCCAAACTACAAGCAGACAATACTAATGTCTTTTGAAGCGTGATTCCTTGTGACATTTGTCCCCAGCAGAGATGAGCAATGAATCTCTCATGTTTCCTTTTCACACTAACCGATCCCTACCAACAGACCAGTAGTGCCTCCTAGTGGCGTTTAAACAAAGATTCCTTGAAAAATGTGTCACTTGTGCAGCTCAGGAAGCATTTTCATATTTGTTGTATTTCTCACTAAGTGATCTCTACCAAGCCATGAGCAGAGCATCCTGATGTCTCTTGAAGGGCGATTCCATGTGAAATTTGTCCGTAGGCCAGATCAGGAATATGTTTCTCATTTTTCGTCTTTCTCACAAACCCAGCTCTACCAGTCGTTTAGCACTGTCTTGTAATGGTTTTCAGACGAAGATTCCTTGAGAAATTTATCACTAGCATAGTTCAGCAATGTATTTCTCCTTTTCAGTATTCTCACAAAGGCATCTCTTCGAAACCACTAGCAGACAATACTAATGTCTTTTGGAGCGTGACTCTTTGGGAGAATTGTCCCTAGCAGAGATCAAGACTAAAGCTCTCATGATTCCTTTTCACACAGACCAATCTCTACCATCTGACCAGTAGTGCGTGCTAGTGGCGTTCAAGCAGATTCCTTGAACAAATTGTCACTAGCGCAGCTCAGAAAGCATTTTCATATTTTTTGTATTTCTGACTAAGTGAGCTCCACCGAACCACGAGCAGAGCATTCTGATGTCTTTTGAACCATGAGTCCATGTGAAATGTTCACTGTCACAGAGCAGGAATATAATTCGCATTATCCATTTTTCTCAGGAAGCGATCGCTTTCAAACCACTAACAGCGCATCCTTTTGGCTTTTAGAAGATGATTCCTTGCGAAATTTTTCCCTAACTCAGATTAGCAATGCATTTCGCATTTTCAGTATTCTCAGAAACGCATCTCTTCCAAACCACAAGCAAACAATACTAGTGTCTTTTGAAGCGTGATTCCATGTGAAATTTGTCCCTAGCCCACTTCGGGAATGAATCTCACACGATCCTTTTTCTCAAGAACCGATTTCTACCCCTGACCAGTAGTGCATCCTCGTGGCGATTAAGCAAAGATTCCTTGAAAAAAAGGTCACTAGCACAATTCACAAAGGATTTTGCACATTTTCTTCGTCTTTCTCACGAACCGATCTCTTTGGAAACCGGCAGGAGACATTCCTCATAAGGAATGTTTTTAGACAAAGAGTCCTTGAGAAATTACTCCCTGGAACAGAGCAGGACTAAATATCGGATTTTCGTAAAGCTCACCAACCGATCTCGTCCAAATGAGAATTATAGCAACCTAATCGCTCTTGAAGAAGTATTCCTTGAGAAATTGACACTAGCACAGCTCAGGAAGGATTTTCACATTTTTTGTATTTCTCACTAACTGATCTCTAACAAACCACTAGCAGAGCATCCTAGTCACTTTAGAAGCATGAGTCCATGAGAAATTTCTCACTACCACAGATCAGGACTATAATTCGCATTATCCATTGTTCTCAGGAACCGATCTCTTATAAACCACTCGCAGAGCATCCTAATGGCTTTTAAAAGATGATTCCTTGCAAAAAATTTCCTTAGCTCAGCTCAGCAATGTATTTCTCATTTTCAGTATTCTCACAAACCCATCTCTTCCAAACTACAAGCAGACAATACTAATGTCTTTTGAAGCGTGATTCCTTGTGACATTTGTCCCCAGCAGAGATGAGCAATGAATCTCTCATGTTTCCTTTTCACGCTAACCGATCCCTACCAACAGACCAGTAGTGCCTCCTAGTGGCGTTTAAACAAAGATTCCTTGAACAAATGTGTCACTTGTGCAGCTCAGGAAGCATTTTCATATTTGTTGTATTTCTCACTAAGTGATCTCTACCAAGCCATGAGCAGAGCATCCTGATGTCTCTTGAAGGGCGATTCCATGTGAAATTTGTCCGTAGGCCAGATCAGGAATATGTTTCTCATTTTTCGTCTTTCTCACAAACCCAGCTCTACCAATCGTTTAGCACTGTCTTGTAATGGTTTTCAGACGAAGATTCCTTGAGAAATTTATCACTAGCATAGTTCAGCAATGTATTTCTCCTTTTCAGTATTCTCACAAAGGCATCTCTTCCAAACCACTAGCAGACAATACTAATGTCTTTTGGAGCGTGACTCTTTGGGAGAATTGTCCCTAGCAGAGATCAAGACTAAAGCTCTCATGATTTCTTTTCACACAGACCAATCTCTACCATCTGACCAGTAGTGCGTGCTAGTGGCGTTCAAGCAGATTCCTTGAACAAATTGTCACTAGCGCAGCTCAGAAAGCATTTTCATATTTTTTGTATTTCTGACTAAGTGAGCTCCACCAAACCACGAGCAGAGCATTCTGATGTCTTTTGAACCATGAGTCCATGTGAAATGTTCACTGTCACAGAGCAGGAATATAATTCGCATTATCCATTTTTCTCAGGAAGCGATCGCTTTCAAACCACTAACAGCGCATCCTTTTGGCTTTTAGAAGATGATTCCTTGCGAAATTTTTCCCTAACTCAGATTAGCAATGCATTTCGCATTTTCAGTATTCTCAGAAACGCATCTCTTCCAAACCACAAGCAAACAATACTAGTGTCTTTTGAAGCGTGATTCCATGTGAAATTTGTCCCTAGCCCACTTCGGGAATGAATCTCACACGATCCTTTTTCTCAAGAACCGATTTCTACCCCTGACCAGTAGTGCATCCTCGTGGCGATTAAGCAAAGATTCCTTGAAAAAAAGGTCACTAGCACAATTCACAAAGGATTTTGCACATTTTCTTCATCTTTCTCACGAACCGATCTCTTTGGAAACCGGCAGGAGACATTCCTCATAAGGAATGTTTTTAGACAAAGAGTCCTTGAGAAATTACTCCCTAGAACAGAGCAGGACTAAATATCGGATTTTCGTAAAGCTCACCAACCGATCTCATCCAAATGAGAATTATAGCATCCTAATCGCTCTTGAAGCAGTATTCCTTGAGAAATTGACACTAGCACAGCTCAGGAAGGATTTTCACATTTTTTGTATTTCTCACTAACTGATCTCTAACAAACCACTAGCAGAGCATCCTAGTCACTTTAGAAGCATGAGTCCATGAGAAATTTCTCACTACCACAGATCAGGACTATAATTCGCATTATCCATTGTTCTCAGGAACCGATCTCTTATAAACCACTCGCAGAGCATCCTAATGGCTTTTAAAAGATGATTCCTTGCAAAAAATTTCCTTAGCTCAGCTCAGCAATGTATTTCTCATTTTCAGTATTCTCACAAACCCATCTCTTCCAAACTACAAGCAGACAATACTAATGTCTTTTGAAGCGTGATTCCTTGTGACATTTGTCCCCAGCAGAGATGAGCAATGAATCTCTCATGTTTCCTTTTCACACTAACCGATCCCTACCAACAGAACAGTAGTGCCTCCTAGTGGCGTTTAAACAAAGATTCCTTGAACGAATGTGTCACTTGTGCAGCTCAGGAAGCATTTTCATATTTGTTGTATTTCTCACTAAGTGATCTCTACCAAGCCATGAGCAGAGCATCCTGATGTCTCTTGAAGGGCGATTCCATGTGAAATTTGTCCGTAGGCCAGATCAGGAATATGTTTCTCATTTTTCGTCTTTCTCACAAACCCAGCTCTACCAATCGTTTAGCACTGTCTTGTAATGGTTTTCAGACGAAGATTCCTTGAGAAATTTATCACTAGCATAGTTCAGCAATGTATTTCTCCTTTTCAGTATTCTCACAAAGGCATCTCTTCCAAACCACTAGCAGACAATACTAATGTCTTTTGGAGCGTGACTCTTTGGGAGAATTGTCCCTAGCAGAGATCAAGACTAAAGCTCTCATGATTCCTTTTCACACAGACCAATCTCTACCATCTGACCAGTAGTGCGTGCTAGTGGCGTTCAAGCAGATTCCTTGAACAAATTGTCACTAGCGCAGCTCAGAAAGCATTTTCATATTTTTTGTATTTCTGACTAAGTGAGCTCCACCAAACCACGAGCAGAGCATTCTGATGTCTTTTGAACCATGAGTCCATGTGAAATGTTCACTTTCACAGAGCAGGAATATAATTCGCATTATCCATTTTTCTCAGGAAGCGATCGCTTTCAAACCACTAACAGCGCATCCTTTTGGCTTTTAGAAGATGATTCCTTGCGAAATTTTTCCCTAACTCAGATTAGCAATGCATTTCGCATTTTCAGTATTCTCAGAAACGCATCTCTTCCAAACCACAAGCAAACAATACTAGTGTCTTTTGAAGCGTGATTCCATGTGAAATTTGTCCCTAGCCCACTTCGGGAATGAATCTCTCACGATCCTTTTTCTCAAGAACCGATTTCTACCCCTGACCAGTAGTGCATCCTCGTGGCGATTAAGCAAAGATTCCTTGAAAAAAAGGTCACTAGCACAATTCACAAAGGATTTTGCACATTTTCTTCGTCTTTCTCACAAACCGATCTCTTTGGAAACCGGCAGGAGACATTCCTCATAAGGAATGTTTTTAGACAAAGAGTCCTTGAGAAATTACTCCCTGGAACAGAGCAGGACTAAATATCGGATTTTCGTAAAGCTCACCAACCGATCTCGTCCAAATGAGAATTATAGCAACCTAATCGCTCTTGAAGAAGTATTCCTTGAGAAATTGACACTAGCACAGCTCAGGAAGGATTTTCACATTTTTTGTATTTCTCACTAACTGATCTCTAACAAACCACTAGCAGAGCATCCTAGTCACTTTAGAAGCATGAGTCCATGAGAAATTTCTCACTACCACAGATCAGGACTATAATTCGCATTATCCATTGTTCTCAGGAACCGATCTCTTATAAACCACTCGCAGAGCATCCTAATGGCTTTTAAAAGATGATTCCTTGCAAAAAATTTCCTTAGCTCAGCTCAGCAATGTATTTCTCATTTTCAGTATTCTCACAAACCCATCTCTTCCAAACTACAAGCAGACAATACTAATGTCTTTTGAAGCGTGATTCCTTGTGACATTTGTCCCCAGCAGAGATGAGCAATGAATCTCTCATGTTTCCTTTTCACGCTAACCGATCCCTACCAACAGACCAGTAGTGCCTCCTAGTGGCGTTTAAACAAAGATTCCTTGAACAAATGTGTCACTTGTGCAGCTCAGGAAGCATTTTCATATTTGTTGTATTTCTCACTAAGTGATCTCTACCAAGCCATGAGCAGAGCATCCTGATGTCTCTTGAAGGGCGATTCCATGTGAAATTTGTCCGTAGGCCAGATCAGGAATATGTTTCTCATTTTTCGTCTTTCTCACAAACCCAGCTCTACCAATCGTTTAGCACTGTCTTGTAATGGTTTTCAGACGAAGATTCCTTGAGAAATTTATCACTAGCATAGTTCAGCAATGTATTTCTCCTTTTCAGTATTCTCACAAAGGCATCTCTTCCAAACCACTAGCAGACAATACTAATGTCTTTTGGAGCGTGACTCTTTGGGAGAATTGTCCCTAGCAGAGATCAAGACTAAAGCTCTCATGATTCCTTTTCACACAGACCAATCTCTACCATCTGACCAGTAGTGCGTGCTAGTGGCGTTCAAGCAGATTCCTTGAACAAATTGTCACTAGCGCAGCTCAGAAAGCATTTTCATATTTTTTGTATTTCTGACTAAGTGAGCTCCACCAAACCACGAGCAGAGCATTCTGATGTCTTTTGAACCATGAGTCCATGTGAAATGTTCACTGTCACAGAGCAGGAATATAATTCGCATTATCCATTTTTCTCAGGAAGCGATCGCTTTCAAACCACTAACAGCGCATCCTTTTGGCTTTTAGAAGATGATTCCTTGCGAAATTTTTCCCTAACTCAGATTAGCAATGCATTTCGCATTTTCAGTATTCTCAGAAACGCATCTCTTCCAAACCACAAGCAAACAATACTAGTGTCTTTTGAAGCGTGATTCCATGTGAAATTTGTCCCTAGCCCACTTCGGGAATGAATCTCACACGATCCTTTTTCTCAAGAACCGATTTCTACCCCTGACCAGTAGTGCATCCTCGTGGCGATTAAGCAAAGATTCCTTGAAAAAAAGGTCACTAGCACAATTCACAAAGGATTTTGCACATTTTCTTCGTCTTTCTCACGAACCAATCTCTTTGGAAACCGGCAGGAGACATTCCTCATAAGGAATGTTTTTAGACAAAGAGTCCTTGAGAAATTACTCCCTAGAACAGAGCAGGACTAAATATCGGATTTTCGTAAAGCTCACCAACCGATCTCGTCCAAATGAGAATTATAGCATCCTAATCGCTCTTGAAGAAGTATTCCTTGAGAAATTGACACTAGCACAGCTCAGGAAGGATTTTCACATTTTTTGTATTTCTCACTAACTGATCTCTAACAAACCACTAGCAGAGCATCCTAGTCACTTTAGAAGCATGAGTCCATGAGAAATTTCTCACTACCACAGATCAGGACTATAATTCGCATTATCCATTGTTCTCAGGAACCGATCTCTTACAAACCACTCGCAGAGCATCCTAATGGCTTTTAAAAGATGATTCCTTGCAAAAAATTTCCTTAGCTCAGCTCAGCAATGTATTTCTCATTTTCAGTATTCTCACAAACCCATCTCTTCCAAACTACAAGCAGACAATACTAATGTCTTTTGAAGCGTGATTCCTTGTGACATTTGTCCCCAGCAGAGATGAGCAATGAATCTCTCATGTTTCCTTTTCACACTAACCGATCCCTACCAACAGAACAGTAGTGCCTCCTAGTGGCGTTTAAACAAAGATTCCTTGAACGAATGTGTCACTTGTGCAGCTCAGGAAGCATTTTCATATTTGTTGTATTTCTCACTAAGTGATCTCTACCAAGCCATGAGCAGAGCATCCTGATGTCTCTTGAAGGGCGATTCCATGTGAAATTTGTCCGTAGGCCAGATCAGGAATATGTTTCTCATTTTTCGTCTTTCTCACAAACCCAGCTCTACCAATCGTTTAGCACTGTCTTGTAATGGTTTTCAGACGAAGATTCCTTGAGAAATTTATCACTAGCATAGTTCAGCAATGTATTTCTCCTTTTCAGTATTCTCACAAAGGCATCTCTTCCAAACCACTAGCAGACAATACTAATGTCTTTTGGAGCGTGACTCCTTGGGAGAATTGTCCCTAGCAGAGATCAAGACTAAAGCTCTCATGATTCCTTTTCACACAGACCAATCTCTACCATCTGACCAGTAGTGCGTGCTAGTGGTGTTCAAGCAGATTCCTTGAACAAATTGTCACTAGCGCAGCTCAGAAAGCATTTTCATATTTTTTGTATTTCTGACTAAGTGAGCTCCACCAAACCACGAGCAGAGCATTCTGATGTCTTTTGAACCATGAGTCCATGTGAAATTTTCACTGTCACAGAGCAGGAATATAATTCGCATTATCCATTTTTCTCAGGAAGCGATCGCTTTCAAACCACTAACAGCGCATCCTTTTGGCTTTTAGAAGATGTTTCCTTGCGAAATTTTTCCCTAACTCAGATTAGCAATGCATTTCGCATTTTCAGTATTCTCAGAAACGCATCTCTTCCAAACCACAAGCAAACAATACTAGTGTCTTTTGAAGCGTGATTCCATGTGAAATTTGTCCCTAGCCCACTTCGGGAATGAATCTCTCACGATCCTTTTTCTCAAGAACCGATTTCTACCCCTGACCAGTAGTGCATCCTCGTGGCGATTAAGCAAAGATTCCTTGAAAAAAAGGTCACTAGCACAATTCACAAAGGATTTTGCACATTTTCTCCGTCTTTCTCACGAACCGATCTCTTTGGAAACCGGCAGGAGACATTCCTCATAAGGAATGTCTTTTAGACAAAGAGTCCTTGAGAAATTACTCCCTAGAACAGAGCAGGACTAAATATCGGATTTTCGTAAAGCTCACCAACCGATCTCGTCCAAATGAGAATTATAGCATCCTAATCGCTCTTGAAGCAGTATTCCTTGAGAAATTGACACTAGCACAGCTCAGGAAGGATTTTCACATTTTTTGTATTTCTCACTAACTGATCTCTAACAAACCACTAGCAGAGCATCCTAGTCACTTTAGAAGCATGAGTCCATGAGAAATTTCTCACTACCACAGATCAGGACTATAATTCGCATTATCCATTGTTCTCAGGAACCGATCTCTTACAAACCACTCGCAGAGCATCCTAATGGCTTTTAAAAGATGATTCCTTGCAAAAAATTTCCTTAGCTCAGCTCAGCAATGTATTTCTCATTTTCAGTATTCTCACAAACCCATCTCTTCCAAACTACAAGCAGACAATACTAATGTCTTTTGAAGCGTGATTCCTTGTGACATTTGTCCCCAGCAGAGATGAGCAATGAATCTCTCATGTTTCCTTTTCACACTAACCGATCCCTACCAACAGACCAGTAGTGCCTCCTAGTGGCGTTTAAACAAAGATTCCTTGAAAAATGTGTCACTTGTGCAGCTCAGGAAGCATTTTCATATTTGTTGTATTTCTCACTAAGTGATCTCTACCAAGCCATGAGCAGAGCATCCTGATGTCTCTTGAAGGGCGATTCCATGTGAAATTTGTCCGTAGGCCAGATCAGGAATATGTTTCTCATTTTTCGTCTTTCTCACAAACCCAGCTCTACCAGTCGTTTAGCACTGTCTTGTAATGGTTTTCAGACGAAGATTCCTTGAGAAATTTATCACTAGCATAGTTCAGCAATGTATTTCTCCTTTTCAGTATTCTCACAAAGGCATCTCTTCGAAACCACTAGCAGACAATACTAATGTCTTTTGGAGCGTGACTCTTTGGGAGAATTGTCCCTAGCAGAGATCAAGACTAAAGCTCTCATGATTCCTTTTCACACAGACCAATCTCTACCATCTGACCAGTAGTGCGTGCTAGTGGCGTTCAAGCAGATTCCTTGAACAAATTGTCACTAGCGCAGCTCAGAAAGCATTTTCATATTTTTTGTATTTCTGACTAAGTGAGCTCCACCGAACCACGAGCAGAGCATTCTGATGTCTTTTGAACCATGAGTCCATGTGAAATGTTCACTGTCACAGAGCAGGAATATAATTCGCATTATCCATTTTTCTCAGGAAGCGATCGCTTTCAAACCACTAACAGCGCATCCTTTTGGCTTTTAGAAGATGATTCCTTGCGAAATTTTTCCCTAACTCAGATTAGCAATGCATTTCGCATTTTCAGTATTCTCAGAAACGCATCTCTTCCAAACCACAAGCAAACAATACTAGTGTCTTTTGAAGCGTGATTCCATGTGAAATTTGTCCCTAGCCCACTTCGGGAATGAATCTCACACGATCCTTTTTCTCAAGAACCGATTTCTACCCCTGACCAGTAGTGCATCCTCGTGGCGATTAAGCAAAGATTCCTTGAAAAAAAGGTCACTAGCACAATTCACAAAGGATTTTGCACATTTTCTTCGTCTTTCTCACGAACCGATCTCTTTGGAAACCGGCAGGAGACATTCCTCATAAGGAATGTTTTTAGACAAAGAGTCCTTGAGAAATTACTCCCTGGAACAGAGCAGGACTAAATATCGGATTTTCGTAAAGCTCACCAACCGATCTCGTCCAAATGAGAATTATAGCAACCTAATCGCTCTTGAAGAAGTATTCCTTGAGAAATTGACACTAGCACAGCTCAGGAAGGATTTTCACATTTTTTGTATTTCTCACTAACTGATCTCTAACAAACCACTAGCAGAGCATCCTAGTCACTTTAGAAGCATGAGTCCATGAGAAATTTCTCACTACCACAGATCAGGACTATAATTCGCATTATCCATTGTTCTCAGGAACCGATCTCTTATAAACCACTCGCAGAGCATCCTAATGGCTTTTAAAAGATGATTCCTTGCAAAAAATTTCCTTAGCTCAGCTCAGCAATGTATTTCTCATTTTCAGTATTCTCACAAACCCATCTCTTCCAAACTACAAGCAGACAATACTAATGTCTTTTGAAGCGTGATTCCTTGTGACATTTGTCCCCAGCAGAGATGAGCAATGAATCTCTCATGTTTCCTTTTCACGCTAACCGATCCCTACCAACAGACCAGTAGTGCCTCCTAGTGGCGTTTAAACAAAGATTCCTTGAACAAATGTGTCACTTGTGCAGCTCAGGAAGCATTTTCATATTTGTTGTATTTCTCACTAAGTGATCTCTACCAAGCCATGAGCAGAGCATCCTGATGTCTCTTGAAGGGCGATTCCATGTGAAATTTGTCCGTAGGCCAGATCAGGAATATGTTTCTCATTTTTCGTCTTTCTCACAAACCCAGCTCTACCAATCGTTTAGCACTGTCTTGTAATGGTTTTCAGACGAAGATTCCTTGAGAAATTTATCACTAGCATAGTTCAGCAATGTATTTCTCCTTTTCAGTATTCTCACAAAGGCATCTCTTCCAAACCACTAGCAGACAATACTAATGTCTTTTGGAGCGTGACTCTTTGGGAGAATTGTCCCTAGCAGAGATCAAGACTAAAGCTCTCATGATTCCTTTTCACACAGACCAATCTCTACCATCTGACCAGTAGTGCGTGCTAGTGGCGTTCAAGCAGATTCCTTGAACAAATTGTCACTAGCGCAGCTCAGAAAGCATTTTCATATTTTTTGTATTTCTGACTAAGTGAGCTCCACCAAACCACGAGCAGAGCATTCTGATGTCTTTTGAACCATGAGTCCATGTGAAATGTTCACTGTCACAGAGCAGGAATATAATTCGCATTATCCATTTTTCTCAGGAAGCGATCGCTTTCAAACCACTAACAGCGCATCCTTTTGGCTTTTAGAAGATGATTCCTTGCGAAATTTTTCCCTAACTCAGATTAGCAATGCATTTCGCATTTTCAGTATTCTCAGAAACGCATCTCTTCCAAACCACAAGCAAACAATACTAGTGTCTTTTGAAGCGTGATTCCATGTGAAATTTGTCCCTAGCCCACTTCGGGAATGAATCTCACACGATCCTTTTTCTCAAGAACCGATTTCTACCCCTGACCAGTAGTGCATCCTCGTGGCGATTAAGCAAAGATTCCTTGAAAAAAAGGTCACTAGCACAATTCACAAAGGATTTTGCACATTTTCTTCATCTTTCTCACGAACCGATCTCTTTGGAAACCGGCAGGAGACATTCCTCATAAGGAATGTTTTTAGACAAAGAGTCCTTGAGAAATTACTCCCTGGAACAGAGCAGGACTAAATATCGGATTTTCGTAAAGCTCACCAACCGATCTCGTCCAAATGAGAATTATAGCATCCTAATCGCTCTTGAAGAAGTATTCCTTGAGAAATTGACACTAGCACAGCTCAGGAAGGATTTTCACATTTTTTGTATTTCTCACTAACAGATCTCTAACAAACCACTAGCAGAGCATCCTAGTCACTTTAGAAGCATGAGTCCATGAGAAATTTCTCACTACCACAGATCAGGACTATAATTCGCATTATCCATTGTTCTCAGGAACCGATCTCTTATAAACCACTCGCAGAGCATCCTAATGGCTTTTAAAAGATGATTCCTTGCAAAAAATTTCCTTAGCTCAGCTCAGCAATGTATTTCTCATTTTCAGTATTCTCACAAACCCATCTCTTCCAAACTACAAGCAGACAATACTAATGTCTTTTGAAGCGTGATTCCTTGTGACATTTGTCCCCAGCAGAGATGAGCAATGAATCTCTCATGTTTCCTTTTCACGCTAACCGATCCCTACCAACAGACCAGTAGTGCCTCCTAGTGGCGTTTAAACAAAGATTCCTTGAAAAATGTGTCACTTGTGCAGCTCAGGAAGCATTTTCATATTTGTTGTATTTCTCACTAAGTGATCTCTACCAAGCCATGAGCAGAGCATCCTGATGTCTCTTGAAGGGCGATTCCATGTGAAATTTGTCCGTAGGCCAGATCAGGAATATGTTTCTCATTTTTCGTCTTTCTCACAAACCCAGTTCTACCAATCGTTTAGCACTGTCTTGTAATGGTTTTCAGACGAAGATTCCTTGAGAAATTTATCACTAGCATAGTTCAGCAATGTATTTCTCCTTTTCAGTATTCTCACAAAGGCATCTCTTCCAAACCACTAGCAGACAATACTAATGTCTTTTGGAGCGTGACTCTTTGGGAGAATTGTCCCTAGCAGAGATCAAGACTAAAGCTCTCATGATTCCTTTTCACACAGACCAATCTCTACCATCTGACCAGTAGTGCGTGCTAGTGGCGTTCAAGCAGATTCCTTGAACAAATTGTCACTAGCGCAGCTCAGAAAGCATTTTCATATTTTTTGTATTTCTGACTAAGTGAGCTCCACCAAACCACGAGCAGAGCATTCTGATGTCTTTTGAACCATGAGTCCATGTGAAATGTTCACTGTCACAGAGCAGGAATATAATTTGCATTATCCATTTTTCTCAGGAAGCGATCGCTTTCAAACCACTAACAGCGCATCCTTTTGGCTTTTAGAAGATGATTCCTTGCGAAATTTTTCCCTAACTCAGATTAGCAATGCATTTCGCATTTTCAGTATTCTCAGAAACGCATCTCTTCCAAACCACAAGCAAACAATACTAGTGTCTTTTGAAGCGTGATTCCATGTGAAATTTGTCCCTAGCCCACTTCGGGAATGAATCTCACACGATCCTTTTTCTCAAGAACCGATTTCTACCCCTGACCAGTAGTGCATCCTTGTGGCGATTAAGCAAAGATTCCTTGAAAAAAAGGTCACTAGCACAATTCACAAAGGATTTTGCACATTTTCTTCGTCTTTCTCACGAACCGATCTCTTTGGAAACCGGCAGGAGACATTTCTCATAAGGAATGTCTTTTAGACAAAGAGTCCTTGAGAAATTACTCCCTAGAACAGAGCAGGACTAAATATCGGATTTTCGTAAAGCTCACCAACCGATCTCGTCCAAATGAGAATTATAGCATCCTAATCGCTCTTGAAGCAGTATTCCTTGAGAAATTGACACTAGCACAGCTCAGGAAGGATTTTCACATTTTTTGTATTTCTCACTAACTGATCTCTAACAAACCACTAGCAGAGCATCCTAGTCACTTTAGAAGCATGAGTCCATGAGAAATTTCTCACTACCACAGATCAGGACTATAATTCGCATTATCCATTGTTCTCAGGAACCGATCTCTTATAAACCACTCGCAGAGCATCCTAATGGCTTTTAAAAGATGATTCCTTGCAAAAAATTTCCTTAGCTCAGCTCAGCAATGTATTTCTCATTTTCAGTATTCTCACAAACCCATCTCTTCCAAACTACAAGCAGACAATACTAATGTCTTTTGAAGCGTGATTCCTTGTGACATTTGTCCCCAGCAGAGATGAGCAATGAATCTCTCATGTTTCCTTTTCACACTAACCGATCCCTACCAACAGACCAGTAGTGCCTCCTAGTGGCGTTTAAACAAAGATTCCTTGAACAAATGTGTCACTTGTGCAGCTCAGGAAGCATTTTCATATTTGTTGTATTTCTCACTAAGTGATCTCTACCAAGCCATGAGCAGAGCATCCTGATGTCTCTTGAAGGGCGATTCCATGTGAAATTTGTCCGTAGCCCAGATCAGGAATATGTTTCTCAGTTTTCGTCTTTCTCACAAACCCAGCTCTACCAATCGTTTAACACTGTCTTGTAATGGTTTTCAGACGAAGATTCCTTGAGAAATTTATCACTAGCATAGTTCAGCAATGTATTTCTCCTTTTCAGTATTCTCACAAAGGCATCTCTTCCAAACCACTAGCAGACAATACTAATGTCTTTTGGAGCGTGACTCCTTGGGAGAATTGTCCCTAGCAGAGATCAAGACTAAAGCTCTCATGATTCCTTTTCACACAGACCAATCTCTACCATCTGACCAGTAGTGCGTGCTAGTGGCGTTCAAGCAGATTCCTTGAACAAATTGTCACTAGCGCAGCTCAGAAAGCATTTTCATATTTTTTGTATTTCTGACTAAGTGAGCTCCACCAAACCACGAGTAGAGCATTCTGATGTCTTTTGAACCATGAGTCCATGTGAAATGTTCACTGTCACAGAGCAGGAATATAATTCGCATTATCCATTTTTCTCAGGAAGCGATCGCTTTCAAACCACTAACAGCGCATCCTTTTGGCTTTTAGAAGATGATTCCTTGCGAAATTTTTCCCTAACTCAGATTAGCAATGCATTTCGCATTTTCAGTATTCTCAGAAACGCATCTCTTCCAAACCACAAGCAAACAATACTAGTGTCTTTTGAAGCGTGATTCCATGTGAAATTTGTCCCTAGCCCACTTCGGGAATGAATCTCTCACGATCCTTTTTCTCAAGAACCGATTTCTACCCCTGACCAGTAGTGCATCCTCGTGGTGATTAAGCAAAGATTCCTTGAAAAAAAGGTCACTAGCACAATTCACAAAGGATTTTGCACATTTTCTTCGTCTTTCTCACGAACCGATCTCTTTGGAAACCGGCAGGAGACATTCCTCATAAGGAATGTTTTTAGACAAAGAGTCCTTGAGAAATTACTCCCTAGAACAGAGCAGGACTAAATATCGGATTTTCGTAAAGCTCACTAACCGATCTCGTCCAAATGAGAATTATAGCATCCTAATCGCTCTTGAAGAAGTATTCCTTGAGTAATTGACACTAGCACAGCTCAGGAAGGATTTTCACATTTTTTGTATTTCTCACTAACTGATCTCTAACAAACCACTAGCAGAGCATCCTAGTCACTTTAGAAGCATGAGTCCATGAGAAATTTCTCACTACCACAGATCAGGACTATAATTCGCATTATCCATTGTTCTCAGGAACCGATCTCTTACAAACCACTCGCAGAGCATCCTAATGGCTTTTAAAAGATGATTCCTTGCAAAAAATTTCCTTAGCTCAGCTCAGCAATGTATTTCTCATTTTCAGTATTCTCACAAACCCATCTCTTCCAAACTACAAGCAGACAATACTAATGTCTTTTGAAGCGTGATTCCTTGTGACATTTGTCCCCAGCAGAGATGAGCAATGAATCTCTCATGTTTCCTTTTCACGCTAACCGATCCCTACCAACAGACCAGTAGTGCCTCCTAGTGGCGTTTAAACAAAGATTACTTGAACAAATGTGTCACTTGTGCAGCTCAGGAAGCATTTTCATATTTGTTGTATTTCTCACTAAGTGATCTCTACCAAGCCATGAGCAGAGCATCCTGATGTCTCTTGAAGGGCGATTCCATGTGAAATTTGTCCGTAGCCCAGATCAGGAATATGTTTCTCATTTTTCGTCTTTCTCACAAACCCAGTTCTACCAATCGTTTAGCACTGTCTTGTAATGGTTTTCAGACGAAGATTCCTTGAGAAATTTATCACTAGCATAGTTCAGCAATGTATTTCTCCTTTTCAGTATTCTCACAAAGGCATCTCTTCCAAACCACTAGCAGACAATACTAATGTCTTTTGGAGCGTGACTCTTTGGGAGAATTGTCCCTAGCAGAGATCAAGACTAAAGCTCTCATGATTCCTTTTCACACAGACCAATCTCTACCATCTGACCAGTAGTGCGTGCTAGTGGCGTTCAAGCAGATTCCTTGAACAAATTGTCACTAGCGCAGCTCAGAAAGCATTTTCATATTTTTTGTATTTCTGACTAAGTGAGCTCCACCAAACCACGAGCAGAGCATTCTGATGTCTTTTGAACCATGAGTCCATGTGAAATGTTCACTGTCACAGAGTAGGAATATAATTCGCATTATCCATTTTTCTCAGGAAGCGATCGCTTTCAAACCACTAACAGCGCATCCTTTTGGCTTTTAGAAGATGATTCCTTGCGAAATTTTTCCCTAACTCAGATTAGCAATGCATTTCGCATTTTCAGTATTCTCAGAAACGCATCTCTTCCAAACCACAAGCAAACAATACTAGTGTCTTTTGAAGCGTGATTCCATGTGAAATTTGTCCCTAGCCCACTTCGGGAATGAATCTCACACGATCCTTTTTCTCAAGAACCGATTTCTACCCCTGACCAGTAGTGCATCCTTGTGGCGATTAAGCAAAGATTCCTTGAAAAAAAGGTCACTAGCACAATTCACAAAGGATTTTGCACATTTTCTTCGTCTTTCTCACGAACCGATCTCTTTGGAAACCGGCAGGAGACATTTCTCATAAGGAATGTCTTTTAGACAAAGAGTCCTTGAGAAATTACTCCCTAGAACAGAGCAGGACTAAATATCGGATTTTCGTAAAGCTCACCAACCGATCTCGTCCAAATGAGAATTATAGCATCCTAATCGCTCTTGAAGCAGTATTCCTTGAGAAATTGACACTAGCACAGCTCAGGAAGGATTTTCACATTTTTTGTATTTCTCACTAACTGATCTCTAACAAACCACTAGCAGAGCATCCTAGTCACTTTAGAAGCATGAGTCCATGAGAAATTTCTCACTACCACAGATCAGGACTATAATTCGCATTATCCATTGTTCTCAGGAACCGATCTCTTATAAACCACTCGCAGAGCATCCTAATGGCTTTTAAAAGATGATTCCTTGCAAAAAATTTCCTTAGCTCAGCTCAGCAATGTATTTCTCATTTTCAGTATTCTCACAAACCCATCTCTTCCAAACTACAAGCAGACAATACTAATGTCTTTTGAAGCGTGATTCCTTGTGACATTTGTCCCCAGCAGAGATGAGCAATGAATCTCTCATGTTTCCTTTTCACACTAACCGATCCCTACCAACAGACCAGTAGTGCCTCCTAGTGGCATTTAAACAAAGATTCCTTGAACAAATGTGTCACTTGTGCAGCTCAGGAAGCATTTTCATATTTGTTTTATTTCTCACTAAGTGATCTCTACCAAGCCATGAGCAGAGCATCCTGATGTCTCTTGAAGGGCGATTCCATGTGAAATTTGTCCGTAGCCCAGATCAGGAATATGTTTCTCATTTTTCGTCTTTCTCACAAACCCAGCTCTACCAATCGTTTAGCACTGTCTTGTAATGGTTTTCAGACGAAGATTCCTTGAGAAATTTATCACTAGCATAGTTCAGCAATGTATTTCTCCTTTTCAGTATTCTCACAAAGGCATCTCTTCCAAACCACTAGCAGACAATACTAATGTCTTTTGGAGCGTGACTCCTTGGGAGAATTGTCCCTAGCAGAGATCAAGACTAAAGCTCTCATGATTCCTTTTCACACAGACCAATCTCTACCATCTGACCAGTAGTGCGTGCTAGTGGCGTTCAAGCAGATTCCTTGAACAAATTGTCACTAGCGCAGCTCAGAAAGCATTTTCATATTTTTTGTATTTCTGACTAAGTGAGCTCCACCAAACCACGAGCAGAGCATTCTGATGTCTTTTGAACCATGAGTCCATGTGAAATTTTCACTGTCACAGAGCAGGAATATAATTCGCATTATCCATTTTTCTCAGGAAGCGATCGCTTTCAAACCACTAACAGCGCATCCTTTTGGCTTTTAGAAGATGTTTCCTTGCGAAATTTTTCCCTAACTCAGATTAGCAATGCATTTCGCATTTTCAGTATTCTCAGAAACGCATCTCTTCCAAACCACAAGCAAACAATACTAGTGTCTTTTGAAGCGTGATTCCATGTGAAATTTGTCCCTAGCCCACTTCGGGAATGAATCTCTCACGATCCTTTTTCTCAAGAACCGATTTCTACCCCTGACCAGTAGTGCATCCTCGTGGCGATTAAGCAAAGATTCCTTGAAAAAAAGGTCACTAGCACAATTCACAAAGGATTTTGCACATTTTCTTCGTCTTTCTCACGAACCGATCTCTTTGGAAACCGGCAGGAGACATTCCTCATAAGGAATGTCTTTTAGACAAAGAGTCCTTGAGAAATTACTCCCTAGAACAGAGCAGGACTAAATATCGGATTTTCGTAAAGCTCACCAACCGATCTCGTCCAAATGAGAATTATAGCATCCTAATCGCTCTTGAAGCAGTATTCCTTGAGAAATTGACACTAGCACAGCTCAGGAAGGATTTTCACATTTTTTGTATTTCTCACTAACTGATCTCTAACAAACCACTAGCAGAGCATCCTAGTCACTTTAGAAGCATGAGTCCATGAGAAATTTCTCACTACCACAGATCAGGACTATAATTCGCATTATCCATTGTTCTCAGGAACCGATCTCTTATAAACCACTCGCAGAGCATCCTAATGGCTTTTAAAAGATGATTCCTTGCAAAAAATTTCCTTAGCTCAGCTCAGCAATGTATTTCTCATTTTCAGTATTCTCACAAACCCATCTCTTCCAAACTACAAGCAGACAATACTAATGTCTTTTGAAGCGTGATTCCTTGTGACATTTGTCCCCAGCAGAGATGAGCAATGAATCTCTCATGTTTCCTTTTCACACTAACCGATCCCTACCAACAGACCAGTAGTGCCTCCTAGTGGCGTTTAAACAAAGATTCCTTGAACAAATGTGTCACTTGTGCAGCTCAGGAAGCATTTTCATATTTGTTGTATTTCTCACTAAGTGATCTCTACCAAGCCATGAGCAGAGCATCCTGATGTCTCTTGAAGGGCGATTCCATGTGAAATTTGTCCGTAGCCCAGATCAGGAATATGTTTCTCATTTTTCGTCTTTCTCACAAACCCAGCTCTACCAATCGTTTAACACTGTCTTGTAATGGTTTTCAGACGAAGATTCCTTGAGAAATTTATCACTAGCATAGTTCAGCAATGTATTTCTCCTTTTCAGTATTCTCACAAAGGCATCTCTTCCAAACCACTAGCAGACAATACTAATGTCTTTTGGAGCGTGACTCCTTGGGAGAATTGTCCCTAGCAGAGATCAAGACTAAAGCTCTCATGATTCCTTTTCACACAGACCAATCTCTACCATCTGACCAGTAGTGCGTGCTAGTGGCGTTCAAGCAGATTCCTTGAACAAATTGTCACTAGCGCAGCTCAGAAAGCATTTTCATATTTTTTGTATTTCTGACTAAGTGAGCTCCACCAAACCACGAGCAGAGCATTCTGATGTCTTTTGAACCATGAGTCCATGTGAAATGTTCACTGTCACAGAGCAGGAATATAATTCGCATTATCCATTTTTCTCAGGAAGCGATCGCTTTCAAACCACTAACAGCGCATCCTTTTGGCTTTTAGAAGATGTTTCCTTGCGAAATTTTTCCCTAACTCAGATTAGCAATGCATTTCGCATTTTCAGTATTCTCAGAAACGCATCTCTTCCAAACCACAAGCAAACAATACTAGTGTCTTTTGAAGCGTGATTCCATGTGAAATTTGTCCCTAGCCCACTTCGGGAATGAATCTCTCACGATCCTTTTTCTCAAGAACCGATTTCTACCCCTGACCAGTAGTGCATCCTCGTGGCGATTAAGCAAAGATTCCTTGAAAAAAAGGTCACTAGCACAATTCACAAAGGATTTTGCACATTTTCTTCGTCTTTCTCACGAACCGATCTCTTTGGAAACCGGCAGGAGACATTCCTCATAAGGAATGTCTTTTAGACAAAGAGTCCTTGAGAAATTACTCCCTAGAACAGAGCAGGACTAAATATCGGATTTTCGTAAAGCTCACCAACCGATCTCGTCCAAATGAGAATTATAGCATCCTAATCGCTCTTGAAGCAGTATTCCTTGAGAAATTGACACTAGCACAGCTCAGGAAGGATTTTCACATTTTTTGTATTTCTCACTAACTGATCTCTAACAAACCACTAGCAGAGCATCCTAGTCACTTTAGAAGCATGAGTCCATGAGAAATTTCTCACTACCACAGATCAGGACTATAATTCGCATTATCCATTGTTCTCAGGAACCGATCTCTTATAAACCACTCGCAGAGCATCCTAATGGCTTTTAAAAGATGATTCCTTGCAAAAAATTTCCTTAGCTCAGCTCAGCAATGTATTTCTCATTTTCAGTATTCTCACAAACCCATCTCTTCCAAACTACAAGCAGACAATACTAATGTCTTTTGAAGCGTGATTCCTTGTGACATTTGTCCCCAGCAGAGATGAGCAATGAATCTCTCATGTTTCCTTTTCACACTAACCGATCCCTACCAACAGACCAGTAGTGCCTCCTAGTGGCGTTTAAACAAAGATTCCTTGAACAAATGTGTCACTTGTGCAGCTCAGGAAGCATTTTCATATTTGTTGTATTTCTCACTAAGTGATCTCTACCAAGCCATGAGCAGAGCATCCTGATGTCTCTTGAAGGGCGATTCCATGTGAAATTTGTCCGTAGCCCAGATCAGGAATATGTTTCTCATTTTTCGTCTTTCTCACAAACCCAGCTCTACCAATCGTTTAACACTGTCTTGTAATGGTTTTCAGACGAAGATTCCTTGAGAAATTTATCACTAGCATAGTTCAGCAATGTATTTCTCCTTTTCAGTATTCTCACAAAGGCATCTCTTCCAAACCACTAGCAGACAATACTAATGTCTTTTGGAGCGTGACTCCTTGGGAGAATTGTCCCTAGCAGAGATCAAGACTAAAGCTCTCATGATTCCTTTTCACACAGACCAATCTCTACCATCTGACCAGTAGTGCGTGCTAGTGGCGTTCAAGCAGATTCCTTGAACAAATTGTCACTAGCGCAGCTCAGAAAGCATTTTCATATTTTTTGTATTTCTGACTAAGTGAGCTCCACCAAACCACGAGTAGAGCATTCTGATGTCTTTTGAACCATGAGTCCATGTGAAATGTTCACTGTCACAGAGCAGGAATATAATTCGCATTATCCATTTTTCTCAGGAAGCGATCGCTTTCAAACCACTAACAGCGCATCCTTTTGGCTTTTAGAAGATGATTCCTTGCGAAATTTTTCCCTAACTCAGATTAGCAATGCATTTCGCATTTTCAGTATTCTCAGAAACGCATCTCTTCCAAACCACAAGCAAACAATACTAGTGTCTTTTGAAGCGTGATTCCATGTGAAATTTGTCCCTAGCCCACTTCGGGAATGAATCTCTCACGATCCTTTTTCTCAAGAACCGATTTCTACCCCTGACCAGTAGTGCATCCTCGTGGTGATTAAGCAAAGATTCCTTGAAAAAAAGGTCACTAGCACAATTCACAAAGGATTTTGCACATTTTCTTCGTCTTTCTCACGAACCGATCTCTTTGGAAACCGGCAGGAGACATTTCTCATAAGGAATGTCTTTTAGACAAAGAGTCCTTGAGAAATTACTCCCTAGAACAGAGCAGGACTAAATATCGGATTTTCGTAAAGCTCACCAACCGATCTCGTCCAAATGAGAATTATAGCATCCTAATCGCTCTTGAAGCAGTATTCCTTGAGAAATTGACACTAGCACAGCTCAGGAAGGATTTTCACATTTTTTGTATTTCTCACTAACTGATCTCTAACAAACCACTAGCAGAGCATCCTAGTCACTTTAGAAGCATGAGTCCATGAGAAATTTCTCACTACCACAGATCAGGACTATAATTCGCATTATCCATTGTTCTCAGGAACCGATCTCTTATAAACCACTCGCAGAGCATCCTAATGGCTTTTAAAAGATGATTCCTTGCAAAAAATTTCCTTAGCTCAGCTCAGCAATGTATTTCTCATTTTCAGTATTCTCACAAACCCATCTCTTCCAAACTACAAGCAGACAATACTAATGTCTTTTGAAGCGTGATTCCTTGTGACATTTGTCCCCAGCAGAGATGAGCAATGAATCTCTCATGTTTCCTTTTCACACTAACCGATCCCTACCAACAGACCAGTAGTGCCTCCTAGTGGCATTTAAACAAAGATTCCTTGAACAAATGTGTCACTTGTGCAGCTCAGGAAGCATTTTCATATTTGTTTTATTTCTCACTAAGTGATCTCTACCAAGCCATGAGCAGAGCATCCTGATGTCTCTTGAAGGGCGATTCCATGTGAAATTTGTCCGTAGCCCAGATCAGGAATATGTTTCTCATTTTTCGTCTTTCTCACAAACCCAGCTCTACCAATCGTTTAGCACTGTCTTGTAATGGTTTTCAGACGAAGATTCCTTGAGAAATTTATCACTAGCATAGTTCAGCAATGTATTTCTCCTTTTCAGTATTCTCACAAAGGCATCTCTTCCAAACCACTAGCAGACAATACTAATGTCTTTTGGAGCGTGACTCCTTGGGAGAATTGTCCCTAGCAGAGATCAAGACTAAAGCTCTCATGATTCCTTTTCACACAGACCAATCTCTACCATCTGACCAGTAGTGCGTGCTAGTGGCGTTCAAGCAGATTCCTTGAACAAATTGTCACTAGCGCAGCTCAGAAAGCATTTTCATATTTTTTGTATTTCTGACTAAGTGAGCTCCACCAAACCACGAGCAGAGCATTCTGATGTCTTTTGAACCATGAGTCCATGTGAAATTTTCACTGTCACAGAGCAGGAATATAATTCGCATTATCCATTTTTCTCAGGAAGCGATCGCTTTCAAACCACTAACAGCGCATCCTTTTGGCTTTTAGAAGATGTTTCCTTGCGAAATTTTTCCCTAACTCAGATTAGCAATGCATTTCGCATTTTCAGTATTCTCAGAAACGCATCTCTTCCAAACCACAAGCAAACAATACTAGTGTCTTTTGAAGCGTGATTCCATGTGAAATTTGTCCCTAGCCCACTTCGGGAATGAATCTCTCACGATCCTTTTTCTCAAGAACCGATTTCTACCCCTGACCAGTAGTGCATCCTCGTGGCGATTAAGCAAAGATTCCTTGAAAAAAAGGTCACTAGCACAATTCACAAAGGATTTTGCACATTTTCTTCGTCTTTCTCACGAACCGATCTCTTTGGAAACCGGCAGGAGACATTCCTCATAAGGAATGTCTTTTAGACAAAGAGTCCTTGAGAAATTACTCCCTAGAACAGAGCAGGACTAAATATCGGATTTTCGTAAAGCTCACCAACCGATCTCGTCCAAATGAGAATTATAGCATCCTAATCGCTCTTGAAGCAGTATTCCTTGAGAAATTGACACTAGCACAGCTCAGGAAGGATTTTCACATTTTTTGTATTTCTCACTAACTGATCTCTAACAAACCACTAGCAGAGCATCCTAGTCACTTTAGAAGCATGAGTCCATGAGAAATTTCTCACTACCACAGATCAGGACTATAATTCGCATTATCCATTGTTCTCAGGAACCGATCTCTTATAAACCACTCGCAGAGCATCCTAATGGCTTTTAAAAGATGATTCCTTGCAAAAAATTTCCTTAGCTCAGCTCAGCAATGTATTTCTCATTTTCAGTATTCTCACAAACCCATCTCTTCCAAACTACAAGCAGACAATACTAATGTCTTTTGAAGCGTGATTCCTTGTGACATTTGTCCCCAGCAGAGATGAGCAATGAATCTCTCATGTTTCCTTTTCACACTAACCGATCCCTACCAACAGACCAGTAGTGCCTCCTAGTGGCGTTTAAACAAAGATTCCTTGAACAAATGTGTCACTTGTGCAGCTCAGGAAGCATTTTCATATTTGTTGTATTTCTCACTAAGTGATCTCTACCAAGCCATGAGCAGAGCATCCTGATGTCTCTTGAAGGGCGATTCCATGTGAAATTTGTCCGTAGCCCAGATCAGGAATATGTTTCTCATTTTTCGTCTTTCTCACAAACCCAGCTCTACCAATCGTTTAACACTGTCTTGTAATGGTTTTCAGACGAAGATTCCTTGAGAAATTTATCACTAGCATAGTTCAGCAATGTATTTCTCCTTTTCAGTATTCTCACAAAGGCATCTCTTCCAAACCACTAGCAGACAATACTAATGTCTTTTGGAGCGTGACTCCTTGGGAGAATTGTCCCTAGCAGAGATCAAGACTAAAGCTCTCATGATTCCTTTTCACACAGACCAATCTCTACCATCTGACCAGTAGTGCGTGCTAGTGGCGTTCAAGCAGATTCCTTGAACAAATTGTCACTAGCGCAGCTCAGAAAGCATTTTCATATTTTTTGTATTTCTGACTAAGTGAGCTCCACCAAACCACGAGCAGAGCATTCTGATGTCTTTTGAACCATGAGTCCATGTGAAATGTTCACTGTCACAGAGCAGGAATATAATTCGCATTATCCATTTTTCTCAGGAAGCGATCGCTTTCAAACCACTAACAGCGCATCCTTTTGGCTTTTAGAAGATGTTTCCTTGCGAAATTTTTCCCTAACTCAGATTAGCAATGCATTTCGCATTTTCAGTATTCTATAAATTAAATAAATAAATAAATAAATAAATTAATGGAGATATCCCATCTCCTAGAACTGGAAGGGACCTTGAAAGGTCATCGAGTCCAGCCCCCTGCCTTCACTAGCAGGACCAAGTACTGATTTTGCCCCAGATCCCTAAGTGGCCCCCTCAAGGATTGAACTCACAACCCTGGGTTTAGCAGGCCAATGCTCAAACCACTGAGCTATCCCTCCCCCCAATTACCACTGAGCTATCCCTCCCCCCAACCACTGAGCTATCCCTCCCCCCAACCATTTTATTTATTTTATTTTTTTTTTATTCTCAGAAACGCATCTCTTCCAAACCACAAGCAAACAATACTAGTGTCTTTTGAAGCGTGATTCCATGTGAAATTTGTCCCTAGCCCACTTCGGGAATGAATCTCTCACGATCCTTTTTCTCAAGAACCGATTTCTACCCCTGACCAGTAGTGCATCCTCGTGGCGATTAAGCAAAGATTCCTTGAAAAAAAGGTCACTAGCACAATTCACAAAGGATTTTGCACATTTTCTTCGTCTTTCTCACGAACCGATCTCTTTGGAAACCGGCAGGAGACATTCCTCATAAGGAATGTCTTTTAGACAAAGAGTCCTTGAGAAATTACTCCCTAGAACAGAATCTAGGGAGTGAATCTCTCATGTTTCCTTTTCACACTAACCGATCCCTACCAACAGACCAGTAGTGCCTCCTAGTGGCGTTTAAACAAAGATTCCTTGAACAAATGTGTCACTTGTGCAGCTCAGGAAGCATTTTCATATTTGTTGTATTTCTCACTAAGTGATCTCTACCAAGCCATGAGCAGAGCATCCTGATGTCTCTTGAAGGGCGATTCCATGTGAAATTTGTCCGTAGCCCAGATCAGGAATATGTTTCTCATTTTTCGTCTTTCTCACAAACCCAGCTCTACCAATCGTTTAACACTGTCTTGTAATGGTTTTCAGACGAAGATTCCTTGAGAAATTTATCACTAGCATAGTTCAGCAATGTATTTCTCCTTTTCAGTATTCTCACAAAGGCATCTCTTCCAAACCACTAGCAGACAATACTAATGTCTTTTGGAGCGTGACTCCTTGGGAGAATTGTCCCTAGCAGAGATCAACCCTAAAGCTCTCATGATTCCTTTTCACACAGACCAATCTCTACCATCTGACCAGTAGTGCGTGCTAGTGGCGTTCAAGCAGATTCCTTGAACAAATTGTCACTAGCGCAGCTCAGAAAGCATTTTCATATTTTTTGTATTTCTGACTAAGTGAGCTCCACCAAACCACGAGTAGAGCATTCTGATGTCTTTTGAACCATGAGTCCATGTGAAATGTTCACTGTCACAGAGCAGGAATATAATTCGCATTATCCATTTTTCTCAGGAAGCGATCGCTTTCAAACCACTAACAGCGCATCCTTTTGGCTTTTAGAAGATGATTCCTTGCGAAATTTTTCCCTAACTCAGATTAGCAATGCATTTCGCATTTTCAGTATTCTCAGAAACGCATCTCTTCCAAACCACAAGCAAACAATACTAGTGTCTTTTGAAGCGTGATTCCATGTGAAATTTGTCCCTAGCCCACTTCGGGAATGAATCTCTCACGATCCTTTTTCTCAAGAACCGATTTCTACCCCTGACCAGTAGTGCATCCTCGTGGTGATTAAGCAAAGATTCCTTGAAAAAAAGGTCACTAGCACAATTCACAAAGGATTTTGCACATTTTCTTCGTCTTTCTCACGAACCGATCTCTTTGGAAACCGGCAGGAGACATTCCTCATAAGGAATGTTTTTAGACAAAGAGTCCTTGAGAAATTACTCCCTAGAACAGAGCAGGACTAAATATCGGATTTTCGTAAAGCTCACTAACCGATCTCGTCCAAATAAGAATTATAGCATCCTAATCGCTCTTGAAGAAGTATTCCTTGAGAAATTGACACTAGCACAGCTCAGGAAGGATTTTCACATTTTTTGTATTTCTCACTAACTGATCTCTAACAAACCACTAGCAGAGCATCCTAGTCACTTTAGAAGCATGAGTCCATGAGAAATTTCTCACTACCACAGATCAGGACTATAATTCGCATTATCCATTGTTCTCAGGAACCGATCTCTTACAAACCACTCGCAGAGCATCCTAATGGCTTTTAAAAGATGATTCCTTGCAAAAAATTTCCTTAGCTCAGCTCAGCAATGTATTTCTCATTTTCAGTATTCTCACAAACCCATCTCTTCCAAACTACAAGCAGACAATACTAATGTCTTTTGAAGCGTGATTCCTTGTGACATTTGTCCCCAGCAGAGATGAGCAATGAATCTCTCATGTTTCCTTTTCACGCTAACCGATCCCTACCAACAGACCAGTAGTGCCTCCTAGTGGCGTTTAAACAAAGATTACTTGAACAAATGTGTCACTTGTGCAGCTCAGGAAGCATTTTCATATTTGTTGTATTTCTCACTAAGTGATCTCTACCAAGCCATGAGCAGAGCATCCTGATGTCTCTTGAAGGGCGATTCCATGTGAAATTTGTCCGTAGCCCAGATCAGGAATATGTTTCTCATTTTTCGTCTTTCTCACAAACCCAGTTCTACCAATCGTTTAGCACTGTCTTGTAATGGTTTTCAGACGAAGATTCCTTGAGAAATTTATCACTAGCATAGTTCAGCAATGTATTTCTCCTTTTCAGTATTCTCACAAAGGCATCTCTTCGAAACCACTAGCAGACAATAGTAATGTCTTTTGGAGCGTGACTCTTTGGGAGAATTGTCCCTAGCAGAGATCAAGACTAAAGCTCTCATGATTCCTTTTCACACAGACCAATCTCTACCATCTGACCAGTAGTGCGTGCTAGTGGCGTTCAAGCAGATTCCTTGAACAAATTGTCACTAGCGCAGCTCAGAAAGCATTTTCATATTTTTTGTATTTCTGACTAAGTGAGCTCCACCAAACCACGAGCAGAGCATTCTGATGTCTTTTGAACCATGAGTCCATGTGAAATGTTCACTGTCACAGAGCAGGAATATAATTCGCATTATCCATTTTTCTCAGGAAGCGATCGCTTTCAAACCACTAACAGCGCATCCTTTTGGCTTTTAGAAGATGATTCCTTGCGAAATTTTTCCCTAACTCAGATTAGCAATGCATTTCGCATTTTCAGTATTCTCAGAAACGCATCTCTTCCAAACCACAAGCAAACAATACTAGTGTCTTTTGAAGCGTGATTCCATGTGAAATTTGTCCCTAGCCCACTTCGGGAATGAATCTCACACGATCCTTTTTCTCAAGAACCGATTTCTACCCCTGACCAGTAGTGCATCCTCGTGGCGATTAAGCAAAGATTCCTTGAAAAAAAGGTCACTAGCACAATTCACAAAGGATTTTGCACATTTTCTTCGTCTTTCTCACGAACCGATCTCTTTGGAAACCGGCAGGAGACATTCCTCATAAGGAATGTTTTTAGACAAAGTGTCCTTGAGAAATTACTCCCTAGAACAGAGCAGGACTAAATATCGGATTTTCGTAAAGCTCACCAACCGATCTCGTCCAAATGAGAATTATAGCATCCTAATCGCTCTTGAAGAAGTATTCCTTGAGAAATTGACACTAGCACAGCTCAGGAAGGATTTTCACATTTTTTGTATTTCTCACTAACTGATCTCTAACAAACCACTAGCAGAGCATCCTAGTCACTTTAGAAGCATGAGTCCATGAGAAATTTCTCACTACCACAGATCAGGACTATAATTCGCATTATCCATTGTTCTCAGGAACCGATCTCTTATAAACCACTCGCAGAGCATCCTAATGGCTTTTAAAAGATGATTCCTTGCAAAAAATTTCCTTAGCTCAGCTCAGCAATGTATTTCTCATTTTCAGTATTCTCACAAACCCATCTCTTCCAAACTACAAGCAGACAATACTAATGTCTTTTGAAGCGTGATTCCTTGTGACATTTGTCCCCAGCAGAGATGAGCAATGAATCTCTCATGTTTCCTTTTCACACTAACCGATCCCTACCAACAGACCAGTAGTGCCTCCTAGTGGCGTTTAAACAAAGATTCCTTGAACAAATGTGTCACTTGTGCAGCTCAGGAAGCATTTTCATATTTGTTTTATTTCTCACTAAGTGATCTCTACCAAGCCATGAGCAGAGCATCCTGATGTCTCTTGAAGGGCGATTCCATGTGAAATTTGTCCGTAGCCCAGATCAGGAATATGTTTCTCATTTTTCGTCTTTCTCACAAACCCAGCTCTACCAATCGTTTAGCACTGTCTTGTAATGGTTTTCAGACGAAGATTCCTTGAGAAATTTATCACTAGCATAGTTAAGCAATGTATTTCTCCTTTTCAGTATTCTCACAAAGGCATCTCTTCCAAACCACTAGCAGACAATACTAATGTCTTTTGGAGCGTGACTCCTTGGGAGAATTGTCCCTAGCAGAGATCAAGACTAAAGCTCTCATGATTCCTTTTCACACAGACCAATCTCTACCATCTGACCAGTAGTGCGTGCTAGTGGCGTTCAAGCAGATTCCTTGAACAAATTGTCACTAGCGCAGCTCAGAAAGCATTTTCATATTTTTTGTATTTCTGACTAAGTGAGCTCCACCAAACCACGAGCAGAGCATTCTGATGTCTTTTGAACCATGAGTCCATGTGAAATGTTCACTGTCACAGAGCAGGAATATAATTCGCATTATCCATTTTTCTCAGGAAGCGATCGCTTTCAAACCACTAACAGCGCATCCTTTTGGCTTTTAGAAGATGTTTCCTTGCGAAATTTTTCCCTAACTCAGATTAGCAATGCATTTCGCATTTTCAGTATTCTCAGAAACGCATCTCTTCCAAACCACAAGCAAACAATACTAGTGTCTTTTGAAGCGTGATTCCATGTGAAATTTGTCCCTAGCCCACTTCGGGAATGAATCTCTCACGATCCTTTTTCTCAAGAACCGATTTCTACCCCTGACCAGTAGTGCATCCTCGTGGTGATTAAGCAAAGATTCCTTGAAAAAAAGGTCACTAGCACAATTCACAAAGGATTTTCCACATTTTCTTCGTCTTTCTCACGAACCGATCTCTTTGGAAACCGGCAGGAGACATTCCTCATAAGGAATGTTTTTAGACAAAGAGTCCTTGAGAAATTACTCCCTAGAACAGAGCAGGACTAAATATCGGATTTTCGTAAAGCTCACCAACTGATCTCGTCCAAATGAGAATTATAGCATCCTAATCGCTCTTGAAGCAGTATTCCTTGAGAAATTGACACTAGCACAGCTCAGGAAGGATTTTCACATTTTTTGTATTTCTCACTAACTGATCTCTAACAAACCACTAGCAGAGCATCCTAGTCACTTTAGAAGCATGAGTCCATGAGAAATTTCTCACTACCACAGATCAGGACTATAATTCGCATTATCCATTGTTCTCAGGAACCGATCTCTTATAAACCACTCGCAGAGCATCCTAATGGCTTTTAAAAGATGATTCCTTGCAAAAAATTTCCTTAGCTCAGCTCAGCAATGTATTTCTCATTTTCAGTATTCTCACAAACCCATCTCTTCCAAACTACAAGCAGACAATACTAATGTCTTTTGAAGCGTGATTCCTTGTGACATTTGTCCCCAGCAGAGATGAGCAATGAATCTCTCATGTTTCCTTTTCACACTAACCGATCCCTACCAACAGACCAGTAGTGCCTCCTAGTGGCGTTTAAACAAAGATTCCTTGAACAAATGTGTCACTTGTGCAGCTCAGGAAGCATTTTCATATTTGTTTTATTTCTCACTAAGTGATCTCTACCAAGCCATGAGCAGAGCATCCTGATGTCTCTTGAAGGGCGATTCCATGTGAAATTTGTCCGTAGGCCAGATCAGGAATATGTTTCTCATTTTTCGTCTTTCTCACAAACCCAGCTCTACCAATCGTTTAGCACTGTCTTGTAATGGTTTTCAGACAAAGATTCCTTGAGAAATTTATCACTAGCATAGTTCAGCAATGTATTTCTCCTTTTCAGTATTCTCACAAAGGCATCTCTTCCAAACCACTAGCAGACAATACTAATGTCTTTTGGAGCGTGACTCCTTGGGAGAATTGTCCCTAGCAGAGATCAAGACTAAAGCTCTCATGATTCCTTTTCACACAGACCAATCTCTACCATCTGACCAGTAGTGCGTGCTAGTGGCGTTCAAGCAGATTCCTTGAACAAATTGTCACTAGCGCAGCTCAGAAAGCATTTTCATATTTTTTGTATTTCTGACTAAGTGAGCTCCACCAAACCACGAGCAGAGCATTCTGATGTCTTTTGAACCATGAGTCCATGTGAAATTTTCACTGTCACAGAGCAGGAATATAATTCGCATTATCCATTTTTCTCAGGAAGCGATCGCTTTCAAACCACTAACAGCGCATCCTTTTGGCTTTTAGAAGATGATTCCTTGCGAAATTTTTCCCTAACTCAGATTAGCAATGCATTTCGCATTTTCAGTATTCTCAGAAACGCATCTCTTCCAAACCACAAGCAAACAATACTAGTGTCTTTTGAAGCGTGATTCCATGTGAAATTTGTCCCTAGCCCACTTCGGGAATGAATCTCTCACGATCCTTTTTCTCAAGAACCGATTTCTACCCCTGACCAGTAGTGCATCCTCGTGGCGATTAAGCAAAGATTCCTTGAAAAAAAGGTCACTAGCACAATTCACAAAGGATTTTGCACATTTTCTTCGTCTTTCTCACGAACCGATCTCTTTGGAAATCGTTGGCGGCGAACAGCAGAGGCTAACAGAGGGTGTTTGCCTGGGAGCTGTCCGAGAGGAGGTACGCTAAGTGCTGCATTAGGGGGGCTGTGTTGGTGGGCCTTGAGTGGGCCTGACTGGTATATAAGGGCAGTCAGCAGCGAACCAGCTGAGCGGCGAACAGCAGAGGCTAACAGAGGGAGTTTGCCTGGGAGTTCGCCTGGAGAGAGCTCACTGAGGCTTTCATCTGCAGGTTTCTCTGAGTAGTTCCTGCAACAGCTGAGGAAGCTCTTAAGAGGACAGGGATATGGAAGGTGAGCGATCAGCTGTTGTAACCTGCACAGGTTGTGCCATGTTTGTCTTTCTTCCACAGGACAGAAGCGACTTTGTCTGTACAAAGTGCAAGCTGGTCTCCATATTGGAAGAGAAGGTTCGAGGGCTGGAGAAACGAGTATCAACACTGCGTTGCATAAGGGAAAATGAAGATTTCCTGGACAGACGTCAGGAGATGCTTCTACGGCCACAATGTTCTGAAGATTCAGAGCAGGCACAGCAGGGACAGAAGGATTGTGAAGAGGTTTGGCAGCATGTGACTTCCAGAAGGAGAAAGAGGAGCGTCCATGCACCAGCAATGGAGATACAGGTGAGCAATCGTTTCCATGTTCTCTCCACAGGTACTAATGCGGAGAGTGGACTAGATGACCCATCTGAGGGAAGGGAGCAGAAGGAGACTCCACCGATTGGAAGGCAAAAGATGCACTGTCCTAGGGATGGGGGTTCCACGACCACCACTCCCAAGAGGAGGAGGAGGGTGGTGGTGGTCGGGGACTCCCTCCTCAGGGGGACTGAGTCATCTATCTGCCGCCCCGACCGGGAAAACCGAGAGGTCTGCTGCTTGCTAGGAGCTAGGATACACGATGTGACGGAGAGACTGCCGAGACTCATCAAGCCCTCGGATCGCTACCCTTTCCTGCTTCTCCATGTGGGCACCAATGATACTGCCAAGAATGACCTTGAGCGGATCACTGCAGACTACGTGGCTCTGGGAAGAAGGATAAAGGAGTTTGAGGCGCAAGTGGTGTTCTCGTCCATCCTCCCTGTGCAAGGAAAAGGCCTGGGTAGAGACCGTCGAATCGTGGAAGTCAATGAATGGCTACGCAGGTGGTGTCGGAGAGAAGGCTTTAGATTCTTCGACCATGGGATGGTGTTCCAAGAAGGAGGAGTGCTAGGCAGAGACGGGCTCCACCTAACGAAGAGAGGGAAGAGCATCTTCGCCAGCAGGCTGGCTAACCTAGTGAGGAGGGCTTTAAACTAGGTTCACCGGGGGAAGGAGACCAAAGCCCTGAGGTAAGTGGGGAAATGGGATCCTGGGAGGAAGCACAAGCAGGAGAGCGCAAGAGGGGAGGATTCCTGTCTCATGCTGAGAAAGAGGGACGATCGATGAGTTATCTTAAGTGCCTATACACAAATGCAAGAAGCCTGGGAAACAAGCAGGGAGAACTGGAAGTCCTGGCACAATCAGGGAACTATGATGCGATTGGAATAACAGAGACTTGGTGGGATAACTCACATGACTGGAGTACTGTCATGGATGGATATAAACTGTTCAGGAAGGACAGGCAGGGCAGAAAAGGTGGGGGAGTTGCGTTGTATGTAAGAGAGGAGTATGACTGCTCAGAGCTCCGGTATGAAACTGCAGAAAAACCTGAGAGTCTCTGGATAAAGTTGAGAAGTGTGAGCAACAAGGGTGATGTCGTGGTTGGAGTCTGCTATAGACCACCAGACCAGGGGGATGAGGTGGATGAGGCTTTCTTCTGGCAACTAGCAGAAGTTGCTAGATCGCAGGCCCTGGTTCTCATGGGAGACTTTAATCACCCTGATATCTGCTGGGAGAGCAATACAGCGGTGCACAGACAATCCAGGAAGTTTTTGGAAAGTGTAGGGGACAATTTCCTGGTGCAAGTGCTGGAGGAACCAACTAGGGGCAGAGCTTTTCTTGACCTGCTGCTCACAAACAGGGAAGAATTAGTAGGGGAAGCAAAAGTGGATGGGAACCTGGGAGGCAGTGACCATGAGATGGTCGAGTTCAGGATCCTGACACAAGGAAGAAAGGAGAGCAGCAGAATACGGACCCTGGACTTCAGAAAAGCAGACTTTGACTCCCTCAGGGAACAGATGGGCAGGATCCCCTGGGAGAATAACATGAAGGGCAAAGGGGTCCAGGAGAGCTGGCTGTATTTTAAAGAATCCTTATTGCGGTTGCAGGAACAAACCATCCCGATGTGTAGAAAGAATAGTAAATATGGCAGGCGACCAGCTTGGCTAAACAGTGAAATCCTTGCTGAACTTAAACGCAAAAAAGAAGCTTACAAGAAGTGGAAGATTGGACAAATGACCAGGGAGGAGTATAAAACTATTGCTCAGGCATGCAGGAATGAAATCAGGAAGGCCAAATCACACTTGGAGTTGCAGCTAGCAAGAGATGTTAAGAGTAACAAGAAAGGTTTCTTCAGGTATGTTAGCAACAAGAAGAAAGTCAAGGAAAGTGTGGGCCCCTTACTGAATGTGGGAGGCAACCTAGTGACCGAGGATGTGGAAAAAGCTAATGTACTCAATGCTTTTTTTGCCTCTGTCTTCACGAACAAGGTCAGCTCCCAGACTGCTGCACTGGGCAGCACAATATGGGGAGAAGGTGACCAGCCCTATGTGGAGAAAGAAGTGGTTCGGGACTATTTAGAAAAACTGGATGTGCACAAGTCCATGGGGCCGGATGCGCTGCATCCGAGGGTGCTAAAGGAGTTGGCGGATGAGATTGCAGAGCCATTAGCCATTATTTTTGAAAACTCATGGCGATCGGGGGAGGTCCCGGATGACTGGAAAAAGGCTAATGTAGTGCCCATCTTTAAAAAAGGGAAGAAGGAGGATCCGGGGAACTACAGGCCAGTCAGCCTCACCTCAGTCCCTGGAAAAATCATGGAACAGGTCCTCAAGGAATCAATTATGAAACACTTAGAGGAGAGGAAAGTGATCAGGAACAGTCAGCATGGATTCACCAAAGGGAAGTCGTGCCTGACTAACCTAATTGCCTTCTATGATGAGATAACTGGCTCTGTGGATGAGGGGAAAGCAGTGGATGTGTTATTCCTTGACTTTAGCAAAGCTTTTGATACAGTCTCCCACAGTATTCTTGCCGCCAAGTTAAAGAAATATGGGCTGGATGAATGGACTGTAAGGTGGATAGAAAGCTGGCTAGATCGTCGGGCTCAACGGGGTAGTGATCAATGGCTCCATGTCTAGTTGGCAGCCGGTTTCAAGCGGAGTGCCCCAAGGGTCGGTCCTGGGGCCAGTTTTGTTTAATATCTTTATTAATGATCTGGAGGATGGTGTGGACTGCACTCTCAGCAAGTTTGCAGATGACACTAAACTAGGAGGCGTGGTAGATACACTAGAGGGTAGGGATCGGATACAGAGGGACCTAGACAAATTAGAGGATTGGGCCAAAAAAAACCTGATGAGGTTCAACAAGGATAAGTGCAGAGTCCTGCACTTAGGACGGAAGAATCCCATGCACTGCTACAGACTAGGGACCGAATGGCTAGGTAGCAGTTCTGCAGAAAAGGACCTAGGGGTCACAGTGGATGAGAAGCTGGATATGAGTTAACAGTGTGCTCTTGTTGCCAAGAAGGCTAACGGCATTTTGGGCTGTATAAGTAGGGGCATTGCCAGCAGATCGAGGAACGTGATCGTTCCCCTTTATTCGACATTGGTGAGGCCTCATCTGGAATACTGTGTCCAATTTTGGGCCCCACACTACAAGAAGGATGTGGAAAAATTGGAAAGAGTCCAGCGGAGGGCAACAAAAATGATTAGGGGTCTGGAGCACATGACTTATGAGGAGAGGCTGAGGGAACTGGGATTGTTTAGTCTCCAGAAGAGAAGAATGAGGGGGGATTTGATAGCAGCCTTCAACTACCTGAAGGGGGGTTCCAAAGAGGATGGAGCTCGGCTGTTCTCAGTGGTGGCAGATGACAGAACAAGGAGCAATGGTCTCAAGTTGCAGTGGGGGAGGTCCAGGTTGGATATTAGGAAACACTATTTCACTAGGAGGGTGGTGAAGCACTGGAATGCGTTACCTAGGGAGGTGGTGGAGTCTCCTTCCTTGGAGGTTTTTAAGGCCCGGCTTGACAAAGCCCTGGCTGGGATGATTTAGTTGGGAATTGGTCCTGCTTTGAGCAGGGGGTTGGACTAGATGACCTCTTGAGGTCCCTTCCAACCCTGATATTCTATGATTCTATGATTCTATGAAACCGGCAGGAGACATTCCTCATAAGGAATGTTTTTAGACAAAGAGTCCTTGAGAAATTACTCCCTAGAACAGAGCAGGACTAAATATCGGATTTTCGTAAAGCTCACCAACCGATCTCGTCCAAATGAGAATTATAGCATCCTAATCGCTCTTGAAGAAGTATTCCTTGAGAAATTGACACTAGCACAGCTCAGGAAGGATTTTCACATTTTTTGTATTTCTCACTAACTGATCTCTAACAAACCACTAGCAGAGCATCCTAGTCACTTTAGAAGCATGAGTCCATGAGAAATTTCTCACTACCACAGATCAGGACTATAATTTGCATTATCCATTGTTCTCAGGAACCGATCTCTTACAAACCACTCGCAGAGCATCCTAATGGCTTTTAAAAGATGATTCCTTGCAAAAAATTTCCTTAGCTCAGCTCAGCAATGTATTTCTCATTTTCAGTATTCTCACAAACCCATCTCTTCCAAACTACAAGCAGACAATACTAATGTCTTTTGAAGCGTGATTCCTTGTGACATTTGTCCCCAGCAGAGATGAGCAATGAATCTCTCATGTTTCCTTTTCACACTAACCGATCCCTACCAACAGACCAGTAGTGCCTCCTAGTGGCGTTTAAACAAAGATTCCTTGAACGAATGTGTCACTTGTGCAGCTCAGGAAGCATTTTCATATTTGTTGTATTTCTCACTAAGTGATCTCTACCAAGCCATGAGCAGAGCATCCTGATGTCTCTTGAAGGGCGATTCCATGTGAAATTTGTCCGTAGGCCAGATCAGGAATATGTTTCTCATTTTTCGTCTTTCTCACAAACCCAGCTCTACCAATCGTTTAGCACTGTCTTGTAATGGTTTTCAGACGAAGATTCCTTGAGAAATTTATCACTAGCATAGTTCAGCAATGTATTTCTCCTTTTCAGTATTCTCACAAAGGCATCTCTTCGAAACCACTAGCAGACAATACTAATGTCTTTTGGAGCGTGACTCTTTGGGAGAATTGTCCCTAGCAGAGATCAAGACTAAAGCTCTCATGATTCCTTTTCACACAGACCAATCTCTACCATCTGACCAGTAGTGCGTGCTAGTGGCGTTCAAGCAGATTCCTTGAACAAATTGTCACTAGCGCAGCTCAGAAAGCATTTTCATATTTTTTGTATTTCTGACTAAGTGAGCTCCACCAAACCACGAGCAGAGCATTCTGATGTCTTTTGAACCATGAGTCCATGTGAAATTTTCACTGTCACAGAGCAGGAATATAATTCGCATTATCCATTTTTCTCAGGAAGCGATCGCTTTCAAACCACTAACAGTGCATCCTTTTGGCTTTTAGAAGATGATTCCTTGCGAAATTTTTCCCTAACTCAGATTAGCAATGCATTTCGCATTTTCAGTATTCTCAGAAACGCATCTCTTCCAAACCACAAGCAAACAATACTAGTGTCTTTTGAAGCGTGATTCCATGTGAAATTTGTCCCTAGCCCACTTCGGGAATGAATCTCTCACGATCCTTTTTCTCAAGAACCGATTTCTACCCCTGACCAGTAGTGCATCCTCGTGGCGATTAAGCAAAGATTCCTTGAAAAAAAGGTCACTAGCACAATTCACAAAGGATTTTGCACATTTTCTTCGTCTTTCTCACGAACCGATCTCTTTGGAAACCGGCAGGAGACATTCCTCATAAGGAATGTTTTTAGACAAAGAGTCCTTGAGAAATTACTCCCTGGAACAGAGCAGGACTAAATATCGGATTTTCGTAAAGCTCACCAACCGATCTCGTCCAAATGAGAATTATAGCATCCTAATCGCTCTTGAAGAAGTATTCCTTGAGAAATTGACACTAGCACAGCTCAGGAAGGATTTTCACATTTTTTGTATTTCTCACTAACAGATCTCTAACAAACCACTAGCAGAGCATCCTAGTCACTTTAGAAGCATGAGTCCATGAGAAATTTCTCACTACCACAGATCAGGACTATAATTCGCATTATCCATTGTTCTCAGGAACCGATCTCTTATAAACCACTCGCAGAGCATCCTAATGGCTTTTAAAAGATGATTCCTTGCAAAAAATTTCCTTAGCTCAGCTCAGCAATGTATTTCTCATTTTCAGTATTCTCACAAACCCATCTCTTCCAAACTACAAGCAGACAATACTAATGTCTTTTGAAGCGTGATTCCTTGTGACATTTGTCCCCAGCAGAGATGAGCAATGAATCTCTCATGTTTCCTTTTCACGCTAACCGATCCCTACCAACAGACCAGTAGTGCCTCCTAGTGGCGTTTAAACAAAGATTACTTGAACAAATGTGTCACTTGTGCAGCTCAGGAAGCATTTTCATATTTGTTGTATTTCTCACTAAGTGATCTCTACCAAGCCATGAGCAGAGCATCCTGATGTCTCTTGAAGGGCGATTCCATGTGAAATTTGTCCGTAGGCCAGATCAGGAATATGTTTCTCATTTTTCGTCTTTCTCACAAACCCAGTTCTACCAATCGTTTAGCACTGTCTTGTAATGGTTTTCAGACGAAGATTCCTTGAGAAATTTATCACTAGCATAGTTCAGCAATGTATTTCTCCTTTTCAGTATTCTCACAAAGGCATCTCTTCCAAACCACTAGCAGACAATACTAATGTCTTTTGGAGCGTGACTCTTTGGGAGAATTGTCCCTAGCAGAGATCAAGACTAAAGCTCTCATGATTCCTTTTCACACAGACCAATCTCTACCATCTGACCAGTAGTGCATGCTAGTGGCGTTCAAGCAGATTCCTTGAACAAATTGTCACTAGCGCAGCTCAGAAAGCATTTTCATATTTTTTGTATTTCTGACTAAGTGAGCTCCACCAAACCACGAGCAGAGCATTCTGATGTCTTTTGAACCATGAGTCCATGTGAAATGTTCACTGTCACAGAGCAGGAATATAATTCGCATTATCCATTTTTCTCAGGAAGCGATCGCTTTCAAACCACTAACAGCGCATCCTTTTGGCTTTTAGAAGATGATTCCTTGAGAAATTTTTCCCTAACTCAGATTAGCAATGCATTTCGCATTTTCAGTATTCTCAGAAACGCATCTCTTCCAAACCACAAGCAAACAATACTAGTGTCTTTTGAAGCGTGATTCCATGTGAAATTTGTCCCTAGCCCACTTCGGGAATGAATCTCACACGATCCTTTTTCTCAAGAACCGATTTCTACCCCTGACCAGTAGTGCATCCTCGTGGCGATTAAGCAAAGATTCCTTGAAAAAAAGGTCACTAGCACAATTCACAAAGGATTTTGCACATTTTCTTCGTCTTTCTCACGAACCGATCTCTTTGGAAACCGGCAGGAGACATTCCTCATAAGGAATGTTTTTAGACAAAGAGTCCTTGAGAAATTACTCCCTAGAACAGAGCAGGACTAAATATCGGATTTTCGTAAAGCTCACCAACCGATCTCGTCCAAATGAGAATTATAGCATCCTAATCGCTCTTGAAGAAGTATTCCTTGAGAAATTGACACTAGCACAGCTCAGGAAGGATTTTCACATTTTTTGTATTTCTCACTAACTGATCTCTAACAAACCACTAGCAGAGCATCCTAGTCACTTTAGAAGCATGAGTCCATGAGAAATTTCTCACTACCACAGATCAGGACTATAATTCGCATTATCCATTGTTCTCAGGAACCGATCTCTTACAAACCACTCGCAGAGCATCCTAATGGCTTTTAAAAGATGATTCCTTGCAAAAAATTTCCTTAGCTCAGCTCAGCAATGTATTTCTCATTTTCAGTATTCTCACAAACCCATCTCTTCCAAACTACAAGCAGACAATACTAATGTCTTTTGAAGCGTGATTCCTTGTGACATTTGTCCCCAGCAGAGATGAGCAATGAATCTCTCATGTTTCCTTTTCACACTAACCGATCCCCACCAACAGAACAGTAGTGCCTCCTAGTGGCGTTTAAACAAAGATTCCTTGAACGAATGTGTCACTTGTGCAGCTCAGGAAGCATTTTCATATTTGTTGTATTTCTCACTAAGTGATCTCTACCAAGCCATGAGCAGAGCATCCTGATGTCTCTTGAAGGGCGATTCCATGTGAAATTTGTCCGTAGGCCAGATCAGGAATATGTTTCTCATTTTTCGTCTTTCTCACAAACCCAGCTCTACCAATCGTTTAGCACTGTCTTGTAATGGTTTTCAGACGAAGATTCCTTGAGAAATTTATCACTAGCATAGTTCAGCAATGTATTTCTCCTTTTCAGTATTCTCACAAAGGCATCTCTTCCAAACCACTAGCAGACAATACTAATGTCTTTTGGAGCGTGACTCCTTGGGAGAATTGTCCCTAGCAGAGATCAAGACTAAAGCTCTCATGATTCCTTTTCACACAGACCAATCTCTACCATCTGACCAGTAGTGCGTGCTAGTGGCGTTCAAGCAGATTCCTTGAACAAATTGTCACTAGCGCAGCTCAGAAAGCATTTTCATATTTTTTGTATTTCTGACTAAGTGAGCTCCACCAAACCACGAGCAGAGCATTCTGATGTCTTTTGAACCATGAGTCCATGTGAAATTTTCACTGTCACAGAGCAGGAATATAATTCGCATTATCCATTTTTCTCAGGAAGCGATCGCTTTCAAACCACTAACAGCGCATCCTTTTGGCTTTTAGAAGATGATTCCTTGCGAAATTTTTCCCTAACTCAGATTAGCAATGCATTTCGCATTTTCAGTATTCTCAGAAACGCATCTCTTCCAAACCACAAGCAAACAATACTAGTGTCTTTGGAAGCGTGATTCCATGTGAAATTTGTCCCTAGCCCACTTCGGGAATGAATCTCTCACGATCCTTTTTCTCAAAAACCGATTTCTACCCCTGACCAGTAGTGCATCCTCGTGGCGATTAAGCAAAGATTCCTTGAAAAAAAGGTCACTAGCACAATTCACAAAGGATTTTGCACATTTTCTTCGTCTTTCTCACGAACCGATCTCTTTGGAAACCGGCAGGAGACATTCCTCATAAGGAATGTTTTTAGACAAAGAGTCCTTGAGAAATTACTCCCTAGAACAGAGCAGGACTAAATATCGGATTTTCATAAAGCTCACTAACCGATCTCGTCCAAATGAGAATTATAGCATCCTAATCGCTCTTGAAGAAGTATTCCTTGAGAAATTGACACCAGCACAGCTCAGGAAGGATTTTCACATTTTTTGTATTTCTCACTAACTGATCTCTAACAAACCACTAGCAGAGCATCCTAGTCACTTTAGAAGCATGAGTCCATGAGAAATTTCTCACTACCACAGATCAGGACTATAATTCACATTATCCATTGTTCTCAGGAACCGATCTCTTATAAACCACTCGCAGAGCATCCTAATGGCTTTTAAAAGATGATTCCTTGCAAAAAATTTCCTTAGCTCAGCTCAGTAATGTATTTCTCATTTTCAGTATTCTCACAAACCCATCTCTTCCAAACTACAAGCAGACAATACTAATGTCTTTTGAAGCGTGATTCCTTGTGACATTTGTCCCCAGCAGAGATGAGCAATGAATCTCTCATGTTTCCTTTTCACGCTAACCGATCCCTACCAACAGACCAGTAGTGCCTCCTAGTGGCGTTTAAACAAAGATTACTTGAACAAATGTGTCACTTGTGCAGCTCAGGAAGCATTTTCATATTTGTTGTATTTCTCACTAAGTGATCTCTACCAAGCCATGAGCAGAGCATCCTGATGTCTCTTGAAGGGCGATTCCATGTGAAATTTGTCCGTAGCCCAGATCAGGAATATGTTTCTCATTTTTAGTCTTTCTCACAAACCCAGTTCTACCAATCGTTTAGCACTGTCTTGTAATGGTTTTCAGACGAAGATTCCTTGAGAAATTTATCACTAGCATAGTTCAGCAATGTATTTCTCCTTTTCAGTATTCTCACAAAGGCATCTCTTCGAAACCACTAGCAGACAATAGTAATTTCTTTTGGAGCGTGACTCTTTGGGAGAATTGTCCCTAGCAGAGATCAAGACTAAAGCTCTCATGATTCCTTTTCACACAGACCAATCTCTACCATCTGACCAGTAGTGCGTGCTAGTGGCGTTCAAGCAGATTCCTTGAACAAATTGTCACTAGCGCAGCTCAGAAAGCATTTTCATATTTTTTGTATTTCTGACTAAGTGAGCTCCACCAAACCACGAGCAGAGCATTCTGATGTCTTTTGAACCATGAGTCCATGTGAAATGTTCACTGTCACAGAGCAGGAATATAATTCGCATTATCCATTTTTCTCAGGAAGCGATCCCTTTCAAACCACTAACAGCACATCCTTTTGGCTTTTAGAAGATGATTCCTTGCGAAATTTTTCCCTAACTCAGATTAGCAATGCATTTCGCATTTTCAGTATTCTCAGAAACGCATCTCTTCCAAACCACAAGCAAACAATACTAGTGTCTTTTGAAGCGTGATTCCATGTGAAATTTGTCCCTAGCCCACTTCGGGAATGAATCTCACACGATCCTTTTTCTCAAGAACCGATTTCTACCCCTGACCAGTAGTGCATCCTCGTGGCGATTAAGCAAAGATTCCTTGAAAAAAAGGTCACTAGCACAATTCACAAAGGATTTTGCACATTTTCTTCGTCTTTCTCACGAACCGATCTCTTTGGAAACCGGCAGGAGACATTCCTCATAAGGAATGTTTTTAGAGAAAGTGTCCTTGAGAAATTACTCCCTAGAACAGAGCAGGACTAAATATCAGATTTTCGTAAAGCTCACCAACCGATCTCGTCCAAATGAGAATTATAGCATCCTAATCGCTCTTGAAGAAGTATTCCTTGAGAAATTGACACTAGCACAGCTCAGGAAGGATTTTCACATTTTTTGTATTTCTCACTAACTGATCTCTAACAAACCACTAGCAGAGCATCCTAGTCACTTTAGAAGCATGAGTCCATGAGAAATTTCTCACTACCACAGATCAGGACTATAATTCGCATTATCCATTGTTCTCAGGAACCGATCTCTTACAAACCACTCGCAGAGCATCCTAATGGCTTTTAAAAGATGATTCCTTGCAAAAAATTTCCTTAGCTCAGCTCAGCAATGTATTTCTCATTTTCAGTATTCTCACAAACCCATCTCTTCCAAACTACAAGCAGACAATACTAATGTCTTTTGAAGCGTGATTCCTTGTGACATTTGTCCCCAGCAGAGATGAGCAATGAATCTCTCATGTTTCCTTTTCACGCTAACCGATCCTTACCAACAGACCAGTAGTGCCTCCTAGTGGCGTTTAAACAAAGATTACTTGAACAAATGTGTCACTTGTGCAGCTCAGGAAGCATTTTCATATTTGTTGTATTTCTCACTAAGTGATCTCTACCAAGCCATGAGCAGAGCATCCTGATGTCTCTTGAAGGGCGATTCCATGTGAAATTTGTCCGTAGCCCAGATCAGGAATATGTTTCTCATTTTTAGTCTTTCTCACAAACCCAGTTCTACCAATCGTTTAGCACTGTCTTGTAATGGTTTTCAGACGAAGATTCCTTGAGAAATTTATCACTAGCATAGTTCAGCAATGTATTTCTCCATTTCAGTATTCTCACAAAGGCATCTCTTCGAAACCACTAGCAGACAATACTAATGTCTTTTGGAGCGTGACTCTTTGGGAGAATTGTCCCTAGCAGAGATCAAGACTAAAGCTCTCATGATTCCTTTTCACACAGACCAATCTCTACCATCTGACCAGTAGTGCATGCTAGTGGCGTTCAAGCAGATTCCTTGAACAAATTGTCACTAGCGCAGCTCAGAAAGCATTTTCATATTTTTTGTATTTCTGACTAAGTGAGCTCCACCAAACCACGAGCAGAGCATTCTGATGTCTTTTGAACCATGAGTCCATGTGAAATGTTCACTGTCACAGAGCAGGAATATAATTCGCATTATCCATTTTTCTCAGGAAGCGATCGCTTTCAAACCACTAACAGCGCATCCTTTTGGCTTTTAGAAGATGATTCCTTGAGAAATTTTTCCCTAACTCAGATTAGCAATGCATTTCGCATTTTCAGTATTCTCAGAAACGCATCTCTTCCAAACCACAAGCAAACAATACTAGTGTCTTTTGAAGCGTGATTCCATGTGAAATTTGTCCCTAGCCCACTTCGGGAATGAATCTCACACGATCCTTTTTCTCAAGAACCGATTTCTACCCCTGACCAGTAGTGCATCCTCGTGGCGATTAAGCAAAGATTCCTTGAAAAAAAGGTCACTAGCACAATTCACAAAGGATTTTGCACATTTTCTTCGTCTTTCTCACGAACCGATCTCTTTGGAAACCGGCAGGAGACATTCCTCATAAGGAATGTTTTTAGACAAAGAGTCCTTGAGAAATTACTCCCTAGAACAGAGCAGGACTAAATATCGGATTTTCGTAAAGCTCACCAACCGATCTCGTCCAAATGAGAATTATAGCATCCTAATCGCTCTTGAAGAAGTATTCCTTGAGAAATTGACACTAGCACAGCTCAGGAAGGATTTTCACATTTTTTGTATTTCTCACTAACTGATCTCTAACAAACCACTAGCAGAGCATCCTAGTCACTTTAGAAGCATGAGTCCATGAGAAATTTCTCACTACCACAGATCAGGACTATAATTCGCATTATCCATTGTTCTCAGGAACCGATCTCTTACAAACCACTCGCAGAGCATCCTAATGGCTTTTAAAAGATGATTCCTTGCAAAAAATTTCCTTAGCTCAGCTCAGCAATGTATTTCTCATTTTCAGTATTCTCACAAACCCATCTCTTCCAAACTACAAGCAGACAATACTAATGTCTTTTGAAGCGTGATTCCTTGTGACATTTGTCCCCAGCAGAGATGAGCAATGAATCTCTCATGTTTCCTTTTCACACTAACCGATCCCCACCAACAGAACAGTAGTGCCTCCTAGTGGCGTTTAAACAAAGATTCCTTGAACGAATGTGTCACTTGTGCAGCTCAGGAAGCATTTTCATATTTGTTGTATTTCTCACTAAGTGATCTCTACCAAGCCATGAGCAGAGCATCCTGATGTCTCTTGAAGGGCGATTCCATGTGAAATTTGTCCGTAGGCCAGATCAGGAATATGTTTCTCATTTTTCGTCTTTCTCACAAACCCAGCTCTACCAATCGTTTAGCACTGTCTTGTAATGGTTTTCAGACGAAGATTCCTTGAGAAATTTATCACTAGCATAGTTCAGCAATGTATTTCTCCTTTTCAGTATTCTCACAAAGGCATCTCTTCCAAACCACTAGCAGACAATACTAATGTCTTTTGGAGCGTGACTCCTTGGGAGAATTGTCCCTAGCAGAGATCAAGACTAAAGCTCTCATGATTCCTTTTCACACAGACCAATCTCTACCATCTGACCAGTAGTGCGTGCTAGTGGCGTTCAAGCAGATTCCTTGAACAAATTGTCACTAGCGCAGCTCAGAAAGCATTTTCATATTTTTTGTATTTCTGACTAAGTGAGCTCCACCAAACCACGAGCAGAGCATTCTGATGTCTTTTGAACCATGAGTCCATGTGAAATTTTCACTGTCACAGAGCAGGAATATAATTCGCATTATCCATTTTTCTCAGGAAGCGATCGCTTTCAAACCACTAACAGCGCATCCTTTTGGCTTTTAGAAGATGATTCCTTGCGAAATTTTTCCCTAACTCAGATTAGCAATGCATTTCGCATTTTCAGTATTCTCAGAAACGCATCTCTTCCAAACCACAAGCAAACAATACTAGTGTCTTTTGAAGCGTGATTCCATGTGAAATTTGTCCCTAGCCCACTTCGGGAATGAATCTCTCACGATCCTTTTTCTCAAAAACCGATTTCTACCCCTGACCAGTAGTGCATCCTCGTGGCGATTAAGCAAAGATTCCTTGAAAAAAAGGTCACTAGCACAATTCACAAAGGATTTTGCACATTTTCTTCGTCTTTCTCACGAACCGATCTCTTTGGAAACCGGCAGGAGACATTCCTCATAAGGAATGTTTTTAGACAAAGAGTCCTTGAGAAATTACTCCCTAGAACAGAGCAGGACTAAATATCGGATTTTCATAAAGCTCACTAACCGATCTCGTCCAAATGAGAATTATAGCATCCTAATCGCTCTTGAAGAAGTATTCCTTGAGAAATTGACACTAGCACAGCTCAGGAAGGATTTTCACATTTTTTGTATTTCTCACTAACTGATCTCTAACAAATCACTAGCAGAGCATCCTAGTCACTTTAGAAGCATGAGTCCATGAGAAATTTCTCACTACCACAGATCAGGACTATAATTCGCATTATCCATTGTTCTCAGGAACCGATCTCTTATAAACCACTCGCAGAGCATCCTAATGGCTTTTAAAAGATGATTCCTTGCAAAAAATTTCCTTAGCTCAGCTCAGTAATGTATTTCTCATTTTCAGTATTCTCACAAACCCATCTCTTCCAAACTACAAGCAGACAATACTAATGTCTTTTGAAGCGTGATTCCTTGTGACATTTGTCCCCAGCAGAGATGAGCAATGAATCTCTCATGTTTCCTTTTCACGCTAACCGATCCCTACCAACAGACCAGTAGTGCCTCCTAGTGGCGTTTAAACAAAGATTCCTTGAACGAATGTGTCACTTGTGCAGCTCAGGAAGCATTTTCATATTTGTTGTATTTCTCACTAAGTGATCTCTACCAAGCCATGAGCAGAGCATCCTGATGTCTCTTGAAGGGCGATTCCATGTGAAATTTGTCCGTAGGCCAGATCAGGAATATGTTTCTCATTTTTCGTCTTTCTCACAAACCCAGCTCTACCAATCGTTTAGCACTGTCTTGTAATGGTTTTCAGACGAAGATTCCTTGAGAAATTTATCACTAGCATAGTTCAGCAATGTATTTCTCCTTTTCAGTATTCTCACAAAGGCATCTCTTCCAAACCACTAGCAGACAATACTAATGTCTTTTGGAGCGTGACTCCTTGGGAGAATTGTCCCTAGCAGAGATCAAGACTAAAGCTCTCATGATTCCTTTTCACACAGACCAATCTCTACCATCTGACCAGTAGTGCGTGCTAGTGGCGTTCAAGCAGATTCCTTGAACAAATTGTCACTAGCGCAGCTCAGAAAGCATTTTCATATTTTTTGTATTTCTGACTAAGTGAGCTCCACCAAACCACGAGCAGAGCATTCTGATGTCTTTTGAACCATGAGTCCATGTGAAATTTTCACTGTCACAGAGCAGGAATATAATTCGCATTATCCATTTTTCTCAGGAAGCGATCGCTTTCAAACCACTAACAGCGCATCCTTTTGGCTTTTAGAAGATGATTCCTTGCGAAATTTTTCCCTAACTCAGATTAGCAATGCATTTCGCATTTTCAGTATTCTCAGAAACGCATCTCTTCCAAACCACAAGCAAACAATACTAGTGTCTTTTGAAGCGTGATTCCATGTGAAATTTGTCCCTAGCCCACTTCGGGAATGAATCTCTCACGATCCTTTTTCTCAAAAACCGATTTCTACCCCTGACCAGTAGTGCATCCTCGTGGTGATTAAGCAAAGATTCCTTGAAAAAAAGGTCACTAGCACAATTCACAAAGGATTTTGCACATTTTCTTCGTCTTTCTCACGAACCGATCTCTTTGGAAACCGGCAGGAGACATTCCTCATAAGGAATGTTTTTAGACAAAGAGTCCTTGAGAAATTACTCCCTAGAACAGAGCAGGACTAAATATCGGATTTTCATAAAGCTCACTAACCGATCTCGTCCAAATGAGAATTATAGCATCCTAATCGCTCTTGAAGAAGTATTCCTTGAGAAATTGACACTAGCACAGCTCAGGAAGGATTTTCACATTTTTTGTATTTCTCACTAACTGATCTCTAACAAACCACTAGCAGAGCATCCTAGTCACTTTAGAAGCATGAGTCCATGAGAAATTTCTCACTACCACAGATCAGGACTATAATTCGCATTATCCATTGTTCTCAGGAACCGATCTCTTACAAACCACTCGCAGAGCATCCTAATGGCTTTTAAAAGATGATTCCTTGCAAAAAATTTCCTTAGCTCAGCTCAGTAATGTATTTCTCATTTTCAGTATTCTCACAAACCCATCTCTTCCAAACTACAAGCAGACAATACTAATGTCTTTTGAAGCGTGATTCCTTGTGACATTTGTCCCCAGCAGAGATGAGCAATGAATCTCTCATGTTTCCTTTTCACGCTAACCGATCCCTACCAACAGACCAGTAGTGCCTCCTAGTGGCGTTTAAACAAAGATTACTTGAACAAATGTGTCACTTGTGCAGCTCAGGAAGCATTTTCATATTTTTTGTATTTCTGACTAAGTGAGCTCCACCAAACCACGAGCAGAGCATTCTGATGTCTTTTGAACCATGAGTCCATGTGAAATGTTCACTGTCACAGAGCAGGAATATAATTCGCATTATCCATTTTTCTCAGGAAGCGATCCCTTTCAAACCACTAACAGCACATCCTTTTGGCTTTTAGAAGATGATTCCTTGCGAAATATTTCCCTAACTCAGATTAGCAATGCATTTCGCATTTTCAGTATTCTCAGAAACGCATCTCTTCCAAACCACAAGCAAACAATACTAGTGTCTTTTGAAGCGTGATTCCATGTGAAATTTGTCCCTAGCCCACTTCGGGAATGAATCTCACACGATCCTTTTTCTCAAGAACCGATTTCTACCCCTGACCAGTAGTGCATCCTCGTGGCGATTAAGCAAAGATTCCTTGAAAAAAAGGTCACTAGCACAATTCACAAAGGATTTTGCACATTTTCTTCGTCTTTCTCACGAACCGATCTCTTTGGAAACCGGCAGGAGACATTCCTCATAAGGAATGTTTTTAGAGAAAGTGTCCTTGAGAAATTACTCCCTAGAACAGAGCAGGACTAAATATCAGATTTTCGTAAAGCTCACCAACCGATCTCGTCCAAATGAGAATTATAGCATCCTAATCGCTCTTGAAGAAGTATTCCTTGAGAAATTGACACTAGCACAGCTCAGGAAGGATTTTCACATTTTTTGTATTTCTCACTAACTGATCTCTAACAAACCACTAGCAGAGCATCCTAGTCACTTTAGAAGCATGAGTCCATGAGAAATTTCTCACTACCACAGATCAGGACTATAATTCGCATTATCCATTGTTCTCAGGAACCGATCTCTTACAAACCACTCGCAGAGCATCCTAATGGCTTTTAAAAGATGATTCCTTGCAAAAAATTTCCTTAGCTCAGCTCAGCAATGTATTTCTCATTTTCAGTATTCTCACAAACCCATCTCTTCCAAACTACAAGCAGACAATACTAATGTCTTTTGAAGCGTGATTCCTTGTGACATTTGACCCCAGCAGAGATGAGCAATGAATCTCTCATGTTTCCTTTTCACGCTAACCGATCCTTACCAACAGACCAGTAGTGCCTCCTAGTGGCGTTTAAACAAAGATTACTTGAACAAATGTGTCACTTGTGCAGCTCAGGAAGCATTTTCATATTTGTTGTATTTCTCACTAAGTGATCTCTACCAAGCCATGAGCAGAGCATCCTGATGTCTCTTGAAGGGCGATTCCATGTGAAATTTGTCCGTAGCCCAGATCAGGAATATGTTTCTCATTTTTAGTCTTTCTCACAAACCCAGTTCTACCAATCGTTTAGCACTGTCTTGTAATGGTTTTCAGACGAAGATTCCTTGAGAAATTTATCACTAGCATAGTTCAGCAATGTATTTCTCCTTTTCAGTATTCTCACAAAGGCATCTCTTCCAAACCACTAGCAGACAATAGTAATGTCTTTTGGAGCGTGACTCTTTGGGAGAATTGTCCCTGGCAGAGATCAAGACTAAAGCTCTCATGATTCCTTTTCACACAGACCAATCTCTACCATCTGACCAGTAGTGCGTGCTAGTGGCGTTCAAGCAGATTCCTTGAACAAATTGTCACTAGCGCAGCTCAGAAAGCATTTTCATATTTTTTGTATTTCTGACTAAGTGAGCTCCACCAAACCACGAGCAGAGCATTCTGATGTCTTTTGAACCATGAGTCCATGTGAAATGTTCACTGTCACAGAGCAGGAATATAATTCGCATTATCCATTTTTCTCAGGAAGCGATCGCTTTCAAACCACTAACAGCGCATCCTTTTGGCTTTTAGAAGATGATTCCTTGCGAAATTTTTCCCTAACTCAGATTAGCAATGCATTTCGCATTTTCAGTATTCTCAGAAACGCATCTCTTCCAAACCACAAGCAAACAATACTAGTGTCTTTTGAAGCGTGATTCCATGTGAAATTTGTCCCTAGCCCACTTCGGGAATGAATCTCACACGATCCTTTTTCTCAAGAACCGATTTCTACCCCTGACCAGTAGTGCATCCTCGTGGCGATTAAGCAAAGATTCCTTGAAAAAAAGGTCACTAGCACAATTCACAAAGGATTTTGCACATTTTCTTCGTCTTTCTCACGAACCGATCTCTTTGGAAACCGGCAGGAGACATTCCTCATAAGGAATGTTTTTAGACAAAGTGTCCTTGAGAAATTACTCCCTAGAACAGAGCAGGACTAAATATCGGATTTTCGTAAAGCTCACCAACCGATCTCGTCCAAATGAGAATTATAGCATCCTAATCGCTCTTGAAGAAGTATTCCTTGAGAAATTGACACTAGCACAGCTCAGGAAGGATTTTCACATTTTTTGTATTTCTCAGTAACTGATCTCTAACAAACCACTAGCAGAGCATCCTAGTCACTTTAGAAGCATGAGTCCATGAGAAATTTCTCACTACCACAGATCAGGACTATAATTCGCATTATCCATTGTTCTCAGGAACCGATCTCTTATAAACCACTCGCAGAGCATCCTAATGGCTTTTAAAAGATGATTCCTTGCAAAAAATTTCCTTAGCTCAGCTCAGCAATGTATTTCTCATTTTCAGTATTCTCACAAACCCATCTCTTCCAAACTACAAGCAGACAATACTAATGTCTTTTGAAGCGTGATTCCTTGTGACATTTGTCCCCAGCAGACATGAGCAATGAATCTCTCATGTTTCCTTTTCACACTAACCGATCCCTACCAACAGACCAGTAGTGCCTCCTAGTGGCGTTTAAACAAAGATTCCTTGAACAAATGTGTCACTTGTGCAGCTCAGGAAGCATTTTCATATTTGTTTTATTTCTCACTAAGTGATCTCTACCAAGCCATGAGCAGAGCATCCTGATGTCTCTTGAAGGGCGATTCCTTGTGAAATTTGTCCGTAGCCCAGATCAGGAATATGTTTCTCATTTTTCGTCTTTCTCACAAACCCAGCTCTACCAATCGTTTAGCACTGTCTTGTAATGGTTTTCAGACGAAGATTCCTTGAGAAATTTATCACTAGCATAGTTAAGCAATGTATTTCTCCTTTTCAGTATTCTCACAAAGGCATCTCTTCCAAACCACTAGCAGACAATACTAATGTCTTTTGGAGCGTGACTCCTTGGGAGAATTGTCCCTAGCAGAGATCAAGACTAAAGCTCTCATGATTCCTTTTCACACAGACCAATCTCTACCATCTGACCAGTAGTGCGTGCTAGTGGCGTTCAAGCAGATTCCTTGAACAAATTGTCACTAGCGCAGCTCAGAAAGCATTTTCATATTTTTTGTATTTCTGACTAAGTGAGCTCCACCAAACCACGAGCAGAGCATTCTGATGTCTTTTGAACCATGAGTCCATGTGAAATTTTCACTGTCACAGAGCAGGAATATAATTCGCATTATCCATTTTTCTCAGGAAGCGATCGCTTTCAAACCACTAACAGCGCATCCTTTTGGCTTTTAGAAGATGTTTCCTTGCGAAATTTTTCCCTAACTCAGATTAGCAATGCATTTCGCATTTTCAGTATTCTCAGAAACGCATCTCTTCCAAACCACAAGCAAACAATACTAGTGTCTTTTGAAGCGTGATTCCATGTGAAATTTGTCCCTAGCCCACTTCGGGAATGAATCTCTCACGATCCTTTTTCTCAAGAACCGATTTCTACCCCTGACCAGTAGTGCATCCTCGTGGCGATTAAGCAAAGATTCCTTGAAAAAAAGGTCACTAGCACAATTCACAAAGGATTTTGCACATTTTCTTTGTCTTTCTCACGAACCGATCTCTTTGGAAACCGGCAGGAGACATTCCTCATAAGGAATGTCTTTTAGACAAAGAGTCCTTGAGAAATTACTCCCTAGAACAGAGCAGGACTAAATATCGGATTTTCGTAAAGCTCACCAACCGATCTCGTCCAAATGAGAATTATAGCATCCTAATCGCTCTTGAAGCAGTATTCCTTGAGAAATTGACACTAGCACAGCTCAGGAAGGATTTTCACATTTTTTCTATATCTCACTAACTGATCTCTAACAAACCACTAGCAGAGCATCCTAGTCACTTTAGAAGCATGAGTCCATGAGAAATTTCTCACTACCACAGATCAGGACTATAATTCGCATTATCCATTGTTCTCAGGAACCGATCTCTTATAAACCACTCGCAGAGCATCCTAATGGCTTTTAAAAGATGATTCCTTGCAAAAAATTTCCTTAGCTCAGCTCAGCAATGTATTTCTCATTTTCAGTATTCTCACAAACCCATCTCTTCCAAACTACAAGCAGACAATACTAATGTCTTTTGAAGCGTGATTCCTTGTGACATTTGTCCCCAGCAGAGATGAGCAATGAATCTCTCATGTTTCCTTTTCACACTAACCGATCCCTACCAACAGACCAGTAGTGCCTCCTAGTGGCGTTTAAACAAAGATTCCTTGAACAAATGTGTCACTTGTGCAGCTCAGGAAGCATTTTCATATTTGTTTTATTTCTCACTAAGTGATCTCTACCAAGCCATGAGCAGAGCATCCTGATGTCTCTTGAAGGGCGATTCCATGTGAAATTTGTCCGTAGCCCAGATCAGGAATATGTTTCTCATTTTTCGTCTTTCTCACAAACCCAGCTCTACCAATCGTTTAGCACTGTCTTGTAATGGTTTTCAGACGAAGATTCCTTGAGAAATTTATCACTAGCATAGTTAAGCAATGTATTTCTCCTTTTCAGTATTCTCACAAAGGCATCTCTTCCAAACCACTAGCAGACAATACTAATGTCTTTTGGAGCGTGACTCCTTGGGAGAATTGTCCCTAGCAGAGATCAAGACTAAAGCTCTCATGATTCCTTTTCACACAGACCAATCTCTACCATCTGACCAGTAGTGCGTGCTAGTGGCGTTCAAGCAGATTCCTTGAACAAATTGTCACTAGCGCAGCTCAGAAAGCATTTTCATATTTTTTGTATTTCTGACTAAGTGAGCTCCACCAAACCACGAGCAGAGCATTCTGATGTCTTTTGAACCATGAGTCCATGTGAAATTTTCACTGTCACAGAGCAGGAATATAATTCGCATTATCCATTTTTCTCAGGAAGCGATCGCTTTCAAACCACTAACAGCGCATCCTTTTGGCTTTTAGAAGATGTTTCCTTGCGAAATTTTTCCCTAACTCAGATTAGCAATGCATTTCGCATTTTCAGTATTCTCAGAAACGCATCTCTTCCAAACCACAAGCAAACAATACTAGTGTCTTTTGAAGCGTGATTCCATGTGAAATTTGTCCCTAGCCCACTTCGGGAATGAATCTCTCACGATCCTTTTTCTCAAGAACCGATTTCTACCCCTGACCAGTAGTGCATCCTCGTGGCGATTAAGCAAAGATTCCTTGAAAAAAAGGTCACTAGCACAATTCACAAAGGATTTTGCACATTTTCTTCGTCTTTCTCACGAACCGATCTCTTTGGAAACCGGCAGGAGACATTCCTCATAAGGAATGTCTTTTAGACAAAGAGTCCTTGAGAAATTACTCCCTAGAACAGAGCAGGACTAAATATCGGATTTTCGTAAAGCTCACCAACCGATCTCGTCCGAATGAGAATTATAGCATCCTAATCGCTCTTGAAGAAGTATTCCTTGAGAAATTGACACTAGCACAGCTCAGGAAGGATTTTCACATTTTTTGTATTTCTCAGTAACTGATCTCTAACAAACCACTAGCAGAGCATCCTAGTCACTTTAGAAGCATGAGTCCATGAGAAATTTCTCACTACCACAGATCAGGACTATAATTCGCATTATCCATTGTTCTCAGGAACCGATCTCTTATAAACCACTCGCAGAGCATCCTAATGGCTTTTAAAAGATGATTCCTTGCAAAAAATTTCCTTAGCTCAGCTCAGCAATGTATTTCTCATTTTCAGTATTCTCACAAACCCATCTCTTCCAAACTACAAGCAGACAATACTAATGTCTTTTGAAGCGTGATTCCTTGTGACATTTGTCCCCAGCAGACATGAGCAATGAATCTCTCATGTTTCCTTTTCACACTAACCGATCCCTACCAACAGACCAGTAGTGCCTCCTAGTGGCGTTTAAACAAAGATTCCTTGAACAAATGTGTCACTTGTGCAGCTCAGGAAGCATTTTCATATTTGTTTTATTTCTCACTAAGTGATCTCTACCAAGCCATGAGCAGAGCATCCTGATGTCTCTTGAAGGGCGATTCCTTGTGAAATTTGTCCGTAGCCCAGATCAGGAATATGTTTCTCATTTTTCGTCTTTCTCACAAACCCAGCTCTACCAATCGTTTAGCACTGTCTTGTAATGGTTTTCAGACGAAGATTCCTTGAGAAATTTATCACTAGCATAGTTAAGCAATGTATTTCTCCTTTTCAGTATTCTCACAAAGGCATCTCTTCCAAACCACTAGCAGACAATACTAATGTCTTTTGGAGCGTGACTCCTTGGGAGAATTGTCCCTAGCAGAGATCAAGACTAAAGCTCTCATGATTCCTTTTCACACAGACCAATCTCTACCATCTGACCAGTAGTGCGTGCTAGTGGCGTTCAAGCAGATTCCTTGAACAAATTGTCACTAGCGCAGCTCAGAAAGCATTTTCATATTTTTTGTATTTCTGACTAAGTGAGCTCCACCAAACCACGAGCAGAGCATTCTGATGTCTTTTGAACCATGAGTCCATGTGAAATTTTCACTGTCACAGAGCAGGAATATAATTCGCATTATCCATTTTTCTCAGGAAGCGATCGCTTTCAAACCACTAACAGCGCATCCTTTTGGCTTTTAGAAGATGTTTCCTTGCGAAATTTTTCCCTAACTCAGATTAGCAATGCATTTCGCATTTTCAGTATTCTCAGAAACGCATCTCTTCCAAACCACAAGCAAACAATACTAGTGTCTTTTGAAGCGTGATTCCATGTGAAATTTGTCCCTAGCCCACTTCGGGAATGAATCTCTCACGATCCTTTTTCTCAAGAACCGATTTCTACCCCTGACCAGTAGTGCATCCTCGTGGCGATTAAGCAAAGATTCCTTGAAAAAAAGGTCACTAGCACAATTCACAAAGGATTTTGCACATTTTCTTTGTCTTTCTCACGAACCGATCTCTTTGGAAACCGGCAGGAGACATTCCTCATAAGGAATGTCTTTTAGACAAAGAGTCCTTGAGAAATTACTCCCTAGAACAGAGCAGGACTAAATATCGGATTTTCGTAAAGCTCACCAACCGATCTCGTCCAAATGAGAATTATAGCATCCTAATCGCTCTTGAAGCAGTATTCCTTGAGAAATTGACACTAGCACAGCTCAGGAAGGATTTTCACATTTTTTCTATATCTCACTAACTGATCTCTAACAAACCACTAGCAGAGCATCCTAGTCACTTTAGAAGCATGAGTCCATGAGAAATTTCTCACTACCACAGATCAGGACTATAATTCGCATTATCCATTGTTCTCAGGAACCGATCTCTTATAAACCACTCGCAGAGCATCCTAATGGCTTTTAAAAGATGATTCCTTGCAAAAAATTTCCTTAGCTCAGCTCAGCAATGTATTTCTCATTTTCAGTATTCTCACAAACACATCTCTTCCAAACTACAAGCAGACAATACTAATGTCTTTTGAAGCGTGATTCCTTGTGACATTTGTCCCCAGCAGAGATGAGCAATGAATCTCTCATGTTTCCTTTTCACACTAACCGATCCCTACCAACAGACCAGTAGTGCCTCCTAGTGGCGTTTAAACAAAGATTCCTTGAACAAATGTGTCACTTGTGCAGCTCAGGAAGCATTTTCATATTTGTTTTATTTCTCACTAAGCCATGAGCAGAGCATCCTGATGTCTCTTGAAGGGCGATTCCATGTGAAATTTGTCCGTAGCCCAGATCAGGAATATGTTTCTCATTTTTCGTCTTTCTCACAAACCCAGCTCTACCAATCGTTTAACACTGTCTTGTAATGGTTTTCAGACGAAGATTCCTTGAGAAATTTATCACTAGCATAGTTCAGCAATGTATTTCTCCTTTTCAGTATTCTCACAAAGGCATCTCTTCCAAACCACTAGCAGACAATACTAATGTCTTTTGGAGCGTGACTCCTTGGGAGAATTGTCCCTAGCAGAGATCAAGACTAAAGCTCTCATGATTCCTTTTCACACAGACCAATCTCTACCATCTGACCAGTAGTGCGTGCTAGTGGCGTTCAAGCAGATTCCTTGAACAAATTGTCACTAGCGCAGCTCAGAAAGCATTTTCATATTTTTTGTATTTCTGACTAAGTGAGCTCCACCAAACCACGAGCAGAGCATTCTGATGTCTTTTGAACCATGAGTCCATGTGAAATGTTCACTGTCACAGAGCAGGAATATAATTCGCATTATCCATTTTTCTCAGGAAGCGATCGCTTTCAAACCACTAACAGCGCATCCTTTTGGCTTTTAGAAGATGATTCCTTGCGAAATTTTTCCCTAACTCAGATTAGCAATGCATTTCGCATTTTCAGTATTCTCAGAAACGCATCTCTTCCAAACCAGAAGCAAACAATACTAGTGTCTTTTGAAGCGTGATTCCATGTGAAATTTGTCCCTAGCCCACTTCGGGAATGAATCTCACACGATCCTTTTTCTCAAGAACCGATTTCTACCCCTGACCAGTAGTGCATCCTCGTGGTGATTAAGCAAAGATTCCTTGAAAAAAAGGTCACTAGCACAATTCACAAAGGATTTTGCACATTTTCTTTGTCTTTCTCACGAACCGATCTCTTTGGAAACCGGCAGGAGACATTCCTCATAAGGAATGTCTTTTAGACAAAGAGTCCTTGAGAAATTACTCCCTAGAACAGAGCAGGACTAAATATCGGATTTTCGTAAAGCTCACCAACCGATCTCGTCCAAATGAGAATTATAGCATCCTAATCGCTCTTGAAGCAGTATTCCTTGAGAAATTGACACTAGCACAGCTCAGGAAGGATTTTCACATTTTTTGTATTTCTCACTAACTGATCTCTAACAAACCACTAGCAGAGCATCCTAGTCACTTTAGAAGCATGAGTCCATGAGAAATTTCTCACTACCACAGATCAGGACTATAATTCGCATTATCCATTGTTCTCAGGAACCGATCTCTTATAAACCACTCGCAGAGCATCCTAATGGCTTTTAAAAGATGATTCCTTGCAAAAAATTTCCTTAGCTCAGCTCAGCAATGTATTTCTCATTTTCAGTATTCTCACAAACCCATCTCTTCCAAACTACAAGCAGACAATACTAATGTCTTTTGAAGCGTGATTCCTTGTGACATTTGTCCCCAGCAGAGATGAGCAATGAATCTCTCATGTTTCCTTTTCACACTAACCGATCCCTACCAACAGACCAGTAGTGCCTCCTAGTGGCGTTTAAACAAAGATTCCTTGAACAAATGTGTCACTTGTGCAGCTCAGGAAGCATTTTCATATTTGTTTTATTTCTCACTAAGTGATCTCTACCAAGCCATGAGCAGAGCATCCTGATGTCTCTTGAAGGGCGATTCCATGTGAAATTTGTCCGTAGCCCAGATCAGGAATATGTTTCTCATTTTTCGTCTTTCTCACAAACCCAGCTCTACCAATCGTTTAACACTGTCTTGTAATGGTTTTCAGACGAAGATTCCTTGAGAAATTTATCACTAGCATAGTTCAGCAATGTATTTCTCCTTTTCAGTATTCTCACAAAGGCATCTCTTCCAAACCACTAGCAGACAATACTAATGTCTTTTGGAGCGTGACTCCTTGGGAGAATTGTCCCTAGCAGAGATCAAGACTAAAGCTCTCATGATTCCTTTTCACACAGACCAAACTCTACCATCTGACCAGTAGTGCGTGCTAGTGGCGTTCAAGCAGATTCCTTGAACAAATTGTCACTAGCGCAGCTCAGAAAGCATTTTCATATTTTTTGTATTTCTGACTAAGTGAGCTCCACCAAACCACGAGCAGAGCATTCTGATGTCTTTTGAACCATGAGTCCATGTGAAATGTTCACTGTCACAGAGCAGGAATATAATTCGCATTATCCATTTTTCTCAGGAAGCGATCGCTTTCAAACCACTAACAGCGCATCCTTTTGGCTTTTAGAAGATGATTCCTTGCGAAATTTTTCCCTAACTCAGATTAGCAATGCATTTCGCATTTTCAGTATTCTCAGAAACGCATCTCTTCCAAACCACAAGCAAACAATACTAGTGTCTTTTGAAGCGTGATTCCATGTGAAATTTGTCCCTAGCCCACTTCGGGAATGAATCTCTCACGATCCTTTTTCTCAAGAACCGATTTCTACCCCTGACCAGTAGTGCATCCTCGTGGTGATTAAGCAAAGATTCCTTGAAAAAAAGGTCACTAGCACAATTCACAAAGGATTTTGCACATTTTCTTCGTCTTTCTCACGAACCGATCTCTTTGGAAACCGGCAGGAGACATTCCTCATAAGGAATGTTTTTAGACAAAGAGTCCTTGAGAAATTACTCCCTAGAACAGAGCAGGACTAAATATCGGATTTTCGTAAAGCTCACTAACCGATCTCGTCCAAATGAGAATTATAGCATCCTAATCGCTCTTGAAGAAGTATTCCTTGAGAAATTGACACTAGCACAGCTCAGGAAGGATTTTCACATTTTTTGTATTTCTCACTAACTGATCTCTAACAAACCACTAGCAGAGCATCCTAGTCACTTTAGAAGCATGAGTCCATGAGAAATTTCTCACTACCACAGATCAGGACTATAATTCGCATTATCCATTGTTCTCAGGAACCGATCTCTTATAAACCACTCGCAGAGCATCCTAATGGCTTTTAAAAGATGATTCCTTGCAAAAAAATTCCTTAGCTCAGCTCAGTAATGTATTTCTCATTTTCAGTATTCTCACAAACCCATCTCTTCCAAACTACAAGCAGACAATACTAATGTCTTTTGAAGCGTGATTCCTTGTGACATTTGTCCCCAGCAGAGATGAGCAATGAATCTCTCATGTTTCCTTTTCACACTAACCGATCCCTACCAACAGACCAGTAGTGCCTCCTAGTGGCGTTTAAACAAAGATTCCTTGAACAAATGTGTCACTTGTGCAGCTCAGGAAGCATTTTCATATTTGTTTTATTTCTCACTAAGTGATCTCTACCAAGCCATGAGCAGAGCATCCTGATGTCTCTTGAAGGGCGATTCCATGTGAAATTTGTCCGTAGCCCAGATCAGGAATATGTTTCTCATTTTTCGTCTTTCTCACAAACCCAGCTCTACCAATCGTTTAACACTGTCTTGTAATGGTTTTCAGACGAAGATTCCTTGAGAAATTTATCACTAGCATAGTTCAGCAATGTATTTCTCCTTTTCAGTATTCTCACAAAGGCATCTCTTCCAAACCACTAGCAGACAATACTAATGTCTTTTGGAGCGTGACTCCTTGGGAGAATTGTCCCTAGCAGAGATCAAGACTAAAGCTCTCATGATTCCTTTTCACACAGACCAATCTCTACCATCTGACCAGTAGTGCGTGCTAGTGGCGTTCAAGCAGATTCCTTGAACAAATTGTCACTAGCGCAGCTCAGAAAGCATTTTCATATTTTTTGTATTTCTGACTAAGTGAGCTCCACCAAACCACGAGCAGAGCATTCTGATGTCTTTTGAACCATGAGTCCATGTGAAATGTTCACTGTCACAGAGCAGGAATATAATTCGCATTATCCATTTTTCTCAGGAAGCGATCGCTTTCAAACCACTAACAGCGCATCCTTTTGGCTTTTAGAAGATGATTCCTTGCGAAATTTTTCCCTAACTCAGATTAGCAATGCATTTCGCATTTTCAGTATTCTCAGAAACGCATCTCTTCCAAACCACAAGCAAACAATACTAGTGTCTTTTGAAGCGTGATTCCATGTGAAATTTGTCCCTAGCCCACTTCGGGAATGAATCTCACACGATCCTTTTTCTCAAGAACCGATTTCTACCCCTGACCAGTAGTGCATCCTCGTGGCGATTAAGCAAAGATTCCTTGAAAAAAAGGTCACTAGCACAATTCACAAAGGATTTTGCACATTTTCTTCGTCTTTCTCACGAACCGATCTCTTTGGAAACCGGCAGGAGACATTCCTCATAAGGAATGTTTTTAGACAAAGAATCCTTGAGAAATTACTCCCTAGAACAGAGCAGGACTAAATATCGGATTTTCGTAAAGCTCACCAACCGATCTCGTCCAAATGAGAATTATAGCATCCTAATCGCTCTTGAAGCAGTATTCCTTGAGAAATTGACACTAGCACAGCTCAGGAAGGATTTTCACATTTTTTGTATTTCTCACTAACTGATCTCTAACAAACCACTAGCAGAGCATCCTAGTCACTTTAGAAGCATGAGTCCATGAGAAATTTCTCACTACCACAGATCAGGACTATAATTCGCATTATCCATTGTTCTCAGGAACCGATCTCTTATAAACCACTCGCAGAGCATCCTAATGGCTTTTAAAAGATGATTCCTTGCAAAAAATTTCCTTAGCTCAGCTCAGCAATGTATTTCTCATTTTCAGTATTCTCACAAACCCATCTCTTCCAAACTACAAGCAGACAATACTAATGTCTTTTGAAGCGTGATTCCTTGTGACATTTGTCCCCAGCAGAGATGAGCAATGAATCTCTCATGTTTCCTTTTCACACTAACCGATCCCTACCAACAGACCAGTAGTGCCTCCTAGTGGCGTTTAAACAAAGATTCCTTGAACAAATGTGTCACTTGTGCAGCTCAGGAAGCATTTTCATATTTGTTTTATTTCTCACTAAGTGATCTCTACCAAGCCATGAGCAGAGCATCCTGATGTCTCTTGAAGGGCGATTCCATGTGAAATTTGTCCGTAGCCCAGATCAGGAATATGTTTCTCATTTTTCGTCTTTCTCACAAACCCAGCTCTACCAATCGTTTAACACTGTCTTGTAATGGTTTTCAGACGAAGATTCCTTGAGAAATTTATCACTAGCATAGTTCAGCAATGTATTTCTCCTTTTCAGTATTCTCACAAAGGCATCTCTTCCAAACCACTAGCAGACAATACTAATGTCTTTTGGAGCGTGACTCCTTGGGAGAATTGTCCCTAGCAGAGATCAAGACTAAAGCTCTCATGATTCCTTTTCACACAGACCAATCTCTACCATCTGACCAGTAGTGCGTGCTAGTGGCGTTCAAGCAGATTCCTTGAACAAATTGTCACTAGCGCAGCTCAGAAAGCATTTTCATATTTTTTGTATTTCTGACTAAGTGAGCTCCACCAAACCACGAGCAGAGCATTCTGATGTCTTTTGAACCATGAGTCCATGTGAAATGTTCACTGTCACAGAGCAGGAATATAATTCGCATTATCCATTTTTCTCAGGAAGCGATCGCTTTCAAACCACTAACAGCGCATCCTTTTGGCTTTTAGAAGATGATTCCTTGCGAAATTTTTCCCTAACTCAGATTAGCAATGCATTTCGCATTTTCAGTATTCTCAGAAACGCATCTCTTCCAAACCACAAGCAAACAATACTAGTGTCTTTTGAAGCGTGATTCCATGTGAAATTTGTCCCTAGCCCACTTCGGGAATGAATCTCTCACGATCCTTTTTCTCAAGAACCGATTTCTACCCCTGACCAGTAGTGCATCCTCGTGGCGATTAAGCAAAGATTCCTTGAAAAAAAGGTCACTAGCACAATTCACAAAGGATTTTGCACATTTTCTTCGTCTTTCTCACGAACCGATCTCTTTGGAAACCGGCAGGAGACATTCCTCATAAGGAATGTTTTTAGACAAAGTGTCCTTGAGAAATTACTCCCTAGAACAGAGCAGGACTAAATATCGGATTTTCGTAAAGCTCACCAACCGATCTCGTCCAAATGAGAATTATAGCATCCTAATCGCTCTTGAAGAAGTATTCCTTGAGAAATTGACACTAGCACAGCTCAGGAAGGATTTTCACATTTTTTGTATTTCTCACTAACTGATCTCTAACAAACCACTAGCAGAGCATCCTAGTCACTTTAGAAGCATGAGTCCATGAGAAATTTCTCACTACCACAGATCAGGACTATAATTCGCATTATCCATTGTTCTCAGGAACCGATCTCTTATAAACCACTCGCAGAGCATCCTAATGGCTTTTAAAAGATGATTCCTTGCAAAAAATTTCCTTAGCTCAGCTCAGCAATGTATTTCTCATTTTCAGTATTCTCACAAACCCATCTCTTCCAAACTACAAGCAGACAATACTAATGTCTTTTGAAGCGTGATTCCTTGTGACATTTGTCCCCAGCAGACATGAGCAATGAATCTCTCATGTTTCCTTTTCACACTAACCGATCCCTACCAACAGACCAGTAGTGCCTCCTAGTGGCGTTTAAACAAAGATTCCTTGAACAAATGTGTCACTTGTGCAGCTCAGGAAGCATTTTCATATTTGTTTTATTTCTCACTAAGTGATCTCTACCAAGCCATGAGCAGAGCATCCTGATGTCTCTTGAAGGGCGATTCCATGTGAAATTTGTCCGTAGCCCAGATCAGGAATATGTTTCTCATTTTTCGTCTTTCTCACAAACCCAGCTCTACCAATCGTTTAGCACTGTCTTGTAATGGTTTTCAGACGAAGATTCCTTGAGAAATTTATCACTAGCATAGTTCAGCAATGTATTTCTCCTTTTCAGTATTCTCACAAAGGCATCTCTTCCAAACCACTAGCAGACAATACTAATGTCTTTTGGAGCGTGACTCCTTGGGAGAATTGTCCCTAGCAGAGATCAAGACTAAAGCTCTCATGATTCCTTTTCACACAGACCAATCTCTACCATCTGACCAGTAGTGCGTGCTAGTGGCGTTCAAGCAGATTCCTTGAACAAATTGTCACTAGCGCAGCTCAGAAAGCATTTTCATATTTTTTGTATTTCTGACTAAGTGAGCTCCACCAAACCACGAGCAGAGCATTCTGATGTCTTTTGAACCATGAGTCCATGTGAAATTTTCACTGTCACAGAGCAGGAATATAATTCGCATTATCCATTTTTCTCAGGAAGCGATCGCTTTCAAACCACTAACAGCGCATCCTTTTGGCTTTTAGAAGATGTTTCCTTGCGAAATTTTTCCCTAACTCAGATTAGCAATGCATTTCGCATTTTCAGTATTCTCAGAAACGCATCTCTTCCAAACCACAAGCAAACAATACTAGTGTCTTTTGAAGCGTGATTCCATGTGAAATTTGTCCCTAGCCCACTTCGGGAATGAATCTCTCACGATCCTTTTTCTCAAGAACCGATTTCTACCCCTGACCAGTAGTGCATCCTCGTGGCGATTAAGCAAAGATTCCTTGAAAAAAAGGTCACTAGCACAATTCACAAAGGATTTTGCACATTTTCTTTGTCTTTCTCACGAACCGATCTCTTTGGAAACCGGCAGGAGACATTCCTCATAAGGAATGTCTTTTAGACAAAGAGTCCTTGAGAAATTACTCCCTAGAACAGAGCAGGACTAAATATCGGATTTTCGTAAAGCTCACCAACCGATCTCGTCCAAATGAGAATTATAGCATCCTAATCGCTCTTGAAGCAGTATTCCTTGAGAAATTGACACTAGCACAGCTCAGGAAGGATTTTCACATTTTTTGTATTTCTCACTAACTGATCTCTAACAAACCACTAGCAGAGCATCCTAGTCACTTTAGAAGCATGAGTCCATGAGAAATTTCTCACTACCACAGATCAGGACTATAATTCGCATTATCCATTGTTCTCAGGAACCGATCTCTTATAAACCACTCGCAGAGCATCCTAATGGCTTTTAAAAGATGATTCCTTGCAAAAAATTTCCTTAGCTCAGCTCAGCAATGTATTTCTCATTTTCAGTATTCTCACAAACCCATCTCTTCCAAACTACAAGCAGACAATACTAATGTCTTTTGAAGCGTGATTCCTTGTGACATTTGTCCCCAGCAGAGATGAGCAATGAATCTCTCATGTTTCCTTTTCACACTAACCGATCCCTACCAACAGACCAGTAGTGCCTCCTAGTGGCGTTTAAACAAAGATTCCTTGAACAAATGTGTCACTTGTGCAGCTCAGGAAGCATTTTCATATTTGTTTTATTTCTCACTAAGTGATCTCTACCAAGCCATGAGCAGAGCATCCTGATGTCTCTTGAAGGGCGATTCCATGTGAAATTTGTCCGTAGCCCAGATCAGGAATATGTTTCTCATTTTTCGTCTTTCTCACAAACCCAGCTCTACCAATCGTTTAACACTGTCTTGTAATGGTTTTCAGACGAAGATTCCTTGAGAAATTTATCACTAGCATAGTTCAGCAATGTATTTTTCCTTTTCAGTATTCTCACAAAGGCATCTCTTCCAAACCACTAGCAGACAATACTAATGTCTTTTGGAGCGTGACTCCTTGGGAGAATTGTCCCTAGCAGAGATCAAGACTAAAGCTCTCATGATTCCTTTTCACACAGACCAAACTCTACCATCTGACCAGTAGTGCGTGCTAGTGGCGTTCAAGCAGATTCCTTGAACAAATTGTCACTAGCGCAGCTCAGAAAGCATTTTCATATTTTTTGTATTTCTGACTAAGTGAGCTCCACCAAACCACGAGCAGAGCATTCTGATGTCTTTTGAACCATGAGTCCATGTGAAATGTTCACTGTCACAGAGCAGGAATATAATTCGCATTATCCATTTTTCTCAGGAAGTGATAAATTTCAAACCACTAACAGCGCATCCTTTTGGCTTTTAGAAGATGATTCCTTGCGAAATTTTTCCCTAACTCAGATTAGCAATGCATTTCGCATTTTCAGTATTCTCAGAAACGCATCTCTTCCAAACCACAAGCAAACAATACTAGTGTCTTTTGAAGCGTGATTCCATGTGAAATTTGTCCCTAGCCCACTTCGGGAATGAATCTCTCACGATCCTTTTTCTCAAGAACCGATTTCTACCCCTGACCAGTAGTGCATCCTCGTGGTGATTAAGCAAAGATTCCTTGAAAAAAAGGTCACTAGCACAATTCACAAAGGATTTTGCACATTTTCTTCGTCTTTCTCACGAACCGATCTCTTTGGAAACCGGCAGGAGACATTCCTCATAAGGAATGTTTTTAGACAAAGAGTCCTTGAGAAATTACTCCCTAGAACAGAGCAGGACTAAATATCGGATTTTCGTAAAGCTCACTAACCGATCTCGTCCAAATGAGAATTATAGCATCCTAATCGCTCTTGAAGAAGTATTCCTTGAGAAATTGACACTAGCACAGCTCAGGAAGGATTTTCACATTTTTTGTATTTCTCACTAACTGATCTCTAACAAACCACTAGCAGAGCATCCTAGTCACTTTAGAAGCATGAGTCCATGAGAAATTTCTCACTACCACAGATCAGGACTATAATTCGCATTATCCATTGTTCTCAGGAACCGATCTCTTATAAACCACTCGCAGAGCATCCTAATGGCTTTTAAAAGATGATTCCTTGCAAAAAATTTCCTTAGCTCAGCTCAGCAATGTATTTCTCATTTTCAGTATTCTCACAAACCCATCTCTTCCAAACTACAAGCAGACAATACTAATGTCTTTTGAAGCGTGATTCCTTGTGACATTTGTCCCCAGCAGAGATGAGCAATGAATCTCTCATGTTTCCTTTTCACACTAACCGATCCCTACCAACAGACCAGTAGTGCCTCCTAGTGGCGTTTAAACAAAAATTCCTTGAACGAATGTGTCACTTGTGCAGCTCAGGAAGCATTTTCATATTTGTTGTATTTCTCACTAAGTGATCTCTACCAAGCCATGAGCAGAGCATCCTGATGTCTCTTGAAGGGCGATTCCATGTGAAATTTGTCCGTAGCCCAGATCAGGAATATGTTTCTCATTTTTCGTCTTTCTCACAAACCCAGCTCTACCAATCGTTTAGCACTGTCTTGTAATGGTTTTCAGACGAAGATTCCTTGAGAAATTTATCACTAGCATAGTTCAGCAATGTATTTCTCCTTTTCAGTATTCTCACAAAGGCATCTCTTCCAAACCACTAGCAGACAATACTAATGTCTTTTGGAGCGTGACTCCTTGGGAGAATTGTCCCTAGCAGAGATCAAGACTAAAGCTCTCATGATTCCTTTTCACACAGACCAATCTCTACCATCTGACCAGTAGTGCGTGCTAGTGGCGTTCAAGCAGATTCCTTGAACAAATTGTCACTAGCGCAGCTCAGAAAGCATTTTCATATTTGTTGTATTTCTGACTAAGTGAGCTCCACCAAACCACGAGCAGAGCATTCTGATGTCTTTTGAACCATGAGTCCATGTGAAATGTTCACTGTCACAGAGCAGGAATATAATTCGCATTATCCATTTTTCTCAGGAAGCGATCGCTTTCAAACCACTAACAGCGCATCCTTTTGGCTTTTAGAAGATGATTCCTTGCGAAATTTTTCCCTAACTCAGATTAGCAATGCATTTCGCATTTTCAGTATTCTCAGAAACGCATCTCTTCCAAACCACAAGCAAACAATACTAGTGTCTTTTGAAGCGTGATTCCATGTGAAATTTGTCCCTAGCCCACTTCGGGAATGAATCTCTCACGATCCTTTTTCTCAAGAACCGATTTCTACCCCTGACCAGTAGTGCATCCTCGTGGTGATTAAGCAAAGATTCCTTGAAAAAAAGGTCACTAGCACAATTCACAAAGGATTTTGCACATTTTCTTCGTCTTTCTCACGAACCGATCTCTTTGGAAACCGGCAGGAGACATTCCTCATAAGGAATGTTTTTAGACAAAGAGTCCTTGAGAAATTACTCCCTAGAACAGAGCAGGACTAAATATCGGATTTTCGTAAAGCTCACTAACCGATCTCGTCCAAATGAGAATTATAGCATCCTAATCGCTCTTGAAGAAGTATTCCTTGAGAAATTGACACTAGCACAGCTCAGGAAGGATTTTCACATTTTTTGTATTTCTCACTAACTGATCTCTAACAAACCACTAGCAGAGCATCCTAGTCACTTTAGAAGCATGAGTCCATGAGAAATTTCTCACTACCACAGATCAGGACTATAATTCGCATTATCCATTGTTCTCAGGAACCGATCTCTTATAAACCACTCGCAGAGCATCCTAATGGCTTTTAAAAGATGATTCCTTGCAAAAAATTTCCTTAGCTCAGCTCAGTAATGTATTTCTCATTTTCAGTATTCTCACAAACCCATCTCTTCCAAACTACAAGCAGACAATACTAATGTCTTTTGAAGCGTGATTCCTTGTGACATTTGTCCCCAGCAGAGATGAGCAATGAATCTCTCATGTTTCCTTTTCACACTAACCGATCCCTACCAACAGACCAGTAGTGCCTCCTAGTGGCGTTTAAACAAAGATTCCTTGAACAAATGTGTCACTTGTGCAGCTCAGGAAGCATTTTCATATTTGTTTTATTTCTCACTAAGTGATCTCTACCAAGCCATGAGCAGAGCATCCTGATGTCTCTTGAAGGGCGATTCCATGTGAAATTTGTCCGTAGCCCAGATCAGGAATATGTTTCTCATTTTTCGTCTTTCTCACAAACCCAGCTCTACCAATCGTTTAACACTGTCTTGTAATGGTTTTCAGACGAAGATTCCTTGAGAAATTTATCACTAGCATAGTTCAGCAATGTATTTCTCCTTTTCAGTATTCTCACAAAGGCATCTCTTCCAAACCACTAGCAGACAATACTAATGTCTTTTGGAGCGTGACTCCTTGGGAGAATTGTCCCTAGCAGAGATCAAGACTAAAGCTCTCATGATTCCTTTTCACACAGACCAATCTCTACCATCTGACCAGTAGTGCGTGCTAGTGGCGTTCAAGCAGATTCCTTGAACAAATTGTCACTAGCGCAGCTCAGAAAGCATTTTCATATTTTTTGTATTTCTGACTAAGTGAGCTCCACCAAACCACGAGCAGAGCATTCTGATGTCTTTTGAACCATGAGTCCATGTGAAATGTTCACTGTCACAGAGCAGGAATATAATTCGCATTATCCATTTTTCTCAGGAAGCGATCGCTTTCAAACCACTAACAGCGCATCCTTTTGGCTTTTAGAAGATGATTCCTTGCGAAATTTTTCCCTAACTCAGATTAGCAATGCATTTCGCATTTTCAGTATTCTCAGAAACGCATCTCTTCCAAACCACAAGCAAACAATACTAGTGTCTTTTGAAGCGTGATTCCATGTGAAATTTGTCCCTAGCCCACTTCGGGAATGAATCTCACACGATCCTTTTTCTCAAGAACCGATTTCTACCCCTGACCAGTAGTGCATCCTCGTGGCGATTAAGCAAAGATTCCTTGAAAAAAAGGTCACTAGCACAATTCACAAAGGATTTTGCACATTTTCTTCGTCTTTCTCACGAACCGATCTCTTTGGAAACCGGCAGGAGACATTCCTCATAAGGAATGTTTTTAGACAAAGAATCCTTGAGAAATTACTCCCTAGAACAGAGCAGGACTAAATATCGGATTTTCGTAAAGCTCACCAACCGATCTCGTCCAAATGAGAATTATAGCATCCTAATCGCTTTTGAAGAAGTATTCCTTGAGAAATTGACACTAGCACAGCTCAGGAAGGATTTTCACATTTTTTGTATTTCTCACTAACTGATCTCTAACAAACCACTAGCAGAGCATCCTAGTCACTTTAGAAGCATGAGTCCATGAGAAATTTCTCACTACCACAGATCAGGACTATAATTCGCATTATCCATTGTTCTCAGGAACCGATCTCTTACAAACCACTCGCAGAGCATCCTAATGGCTTTTAAAAGATGATTCCTTGCAAAAAATTTCCTTAGCTCAGCTCAGCAATGTATTTCTCATTTTCAGTATTCTCACAAACCCATCTCTTCCAAACTACAAGCAGACAATACTAATGTCTTTTGAAGCGTGATTCCTTGTGACATTTGTCCCCAGCAGAGATGAGCAATGAATCTCTCATGTTTCCTTTTCACACTAACCGATCCCTACCAACAGAACAGTAGTGCCTCCTAGTGGCGTTTAAACAAAGATTCCTTGAACGAATGTGTCACTTGTGCAGCTCAGGAAGCATTTTCATATTTGTTGTATTTCTCACTAAGTGATCTCTACCAAGCCATGAGCAGAGCATCCTGATGTCTCTTGAAGGGCGATTCCATGTGAAATTTGTCCGTAGGCCAGATCAGGAATATGTTTCTCATTTTTCGTCTTTCTCACAAACCCAGCTCTACCAATCGTTTAGCACTGTCTTGTAATGGTTTTCAGACGAAGATTCCTTGAGAAATTTATCACTAGCATAGTTCAGCAATGTATTTCTCCTTTTCAGTATTCTCACAAAGGCATCTCTTCCAAACCACTAGCAGACAATACTAATGTCTTTTGGAGCGTGACTCCTTGGGAGAATTGTCCCTAGCAGAGATCAAGACTAAAGCTCTCATGATTCCTTTTCACACAGACCAATCTCTACCATCTGACCAGTAGTGCGTGCTAGTGGCGTTCAAGCAGATTCCTTGAACAAATTGTCACTAGCGCAGCTCAGAAAGCATTTTCATATTTTTTGTATTTCTGACTAAGTGAGCTCCACCAAACCACGAGCAGAGCATTCTGATGTCTTTTGAACCATGAGTCCATGTGAAATGTTCACTGTCACAGAGCAGGAATATAATTCGCATTATCCATTTTTCTCAGGAAGCGATCGCTTTCAAACCACTAACAGCGCATCCTTTTGGCTTTTAGAAGATGTTTCCTTGCGAAATTTTTCCCTAACTCAGATTAGCAATGCATTTCGCATTTTCAGTATTCTCAGAAACGCATCTCTTCCAAACCACAAGCAAACAATACTAGTGTCTTTTGAAGCGTGATTCCATGTGAAATTTGTCCCTAGCCCACTTCGGGAATGAATCTCTCACGATCCTTTTTCTCAAGAACCGATTTCTACCCCTGACCAGTAGTGCATCCTCGTGGTGATTAAGCAAAGATTCCTTGAAAAAAAGGTCACTAGCACAATTCACAAAGGATTTTGCACATTTTCTTCGTCTTTCTCACGAACCGATCTCTTTGGAAACCGGCAGGAGACATTCCTCATAAGGAATGTTTTTAGACAAAGAGTCCTTGAGAAATTACTCCCTAGAACAGAGCAGGACTAAATATCGGATTTTCGTAAAGCTCACTAACCGATCTCGTCCAAATGAGAATTATAGCATCCTAATCGCTCTTGAAGAAGTATTCCTTGAGAAATTGACACTAGCACAGCTCAGGAAGGATTTTCACATTTTTTGTATTTCTCACTAACTGATCTCTAACAAACCACTAGCAGAGCATCCTAGTCACTTTAGAAGCATGAGTCCATGAGAAATTTCTCACTACCACAGATCAGGACTATAATTCGCATTATCCATTGTTCTCAGGAACCGATCTCTTATAAACCACTCGCAGAGCATCCTAATGGCTTTTAAAAGATGATTCCTTGCAAAAAATTTCCTTAGCTCAGCTCAGTAATGTATTTCTCATTTTCAGTATTCTCACAAACCCATCTCTTCCAAACTACAAGCAGACAATACTAATGTCTTTTGAAGCGTGATTCCTTGTGACATTTGTCCCCAGCAGAGATGAGCAATGAATCTCTCATGTTTCCTTTTCACACTAACCGATCCCTACCAACAGACCAGTAGTGCCTCCTAGTGGCGTTTAAACAAAGATTCCTTGAACAAATGTGTCACTTGTGCAGCTCAGGAAGCATTTTCATATTTGTTTTATTTCTCACTAAGTGATCTCTACCAAGCCATGAGCAGAGCATCCTGATGTCTCTTGAAGGGCGATTCCATGTGAAATTTGTCCGTAGCCCAGATCAGGAATATGTTTCTCATTTTTCGTCTTTCTCACAAACCCAGCTCTACCAATCGTTTAGCACTGTCTTGTAATGGTTTTCAGACGAAGATTCCTTGAGAAATTTATCACTAGCATAGTTCAGCAATGTATTTCTCCTTTTCAGTATTCTCACAAAGGCATCTCTTCCAAACCACTAGCAGACAATACTAATGTCTTTTGGAGCGTGACTCCTTGGGAGAATTGTCCCTAGCAGAGATCAAGACTAAAGCTCTCATGATTCCTTTTCACACAGACCAATCTCTACCATCTGACCAGTAGTGCGTGCTAGTGGCGTTCAAGCAGATTCCTTGAACAAATTGTCACTAGCGCAGCTCAGAAAGCATTTTCATATTTTTTGTATTTCTGACTAAGTGAGCTCCACCAAACCACGAGCAGAGCATTCTGATGTCTTTTGAACCATGAGTCCATGTGAAATGTTCACTGTCACAGAGCAGGAATATAATTCGCATTATCCATTTTTCTCAGGAAGCGATCGCTTTCAAACCACTAACAGCGCATCCTTTTGGCTTTTAGAAGATGATTCCTTGCGAAATTTTTCCCTAACTCAGATTAGCAATGCATTTCGCATTTTCAGTATTCTCAGAAACGCATCTCTTCCAAACCACAAGCAAACAATACTAGTGTCTTTTGAAGCGTGATTCCATGTGAAATTTGTCCCTAGCCCACTTCGGGAATGAATCTCTCACGATCCTTTTTCTCAAGAACCGATTTCAACCCCTGACCAGTAGTGCATCCTCGTGGTGATTAAGCAAAGATTCCTTGAAAAAAAGGTCACTAGCACAATTCACAAAGGATTTTGCACATTTTCTTCGTCTTTCTCACGAACCGATCTCTTTGGAAACCGGCAGGAGACATTCCTCATAAGGAATGTTTTTAGACAAAGAGTCCTTGAGAAATTACTCCCTAGAACAGAGCAGGACTAAATATCGGATTTTCGTAAAGCTCACTAACCGATCTCGTCCAAATGAGAATTATAGCATCCTAATCGCTCTTGAAGAAGTATTCCTTGAGAAATTGACACTAGCACAGCTCAGGAAGGATTTTCACATTTTTTGTATTTCTCACTAACTGATCTCTAACAAACCACTAGCAGAGCATCCTAGTCACTTTAGAAGCATGAGTCCATGAGAAATTTCTCACTACCACAGATCAGGACTATAATTCGCATTATCCATTGTTCTCAGGAACCGATCTCTTATAAACCACTCGCAGAGCATCCTAATGGCTTTTAAAAGATGATTCCTTGCAAAAAATTTCCTTAGCTCAGCTCAGTAATGTATTTCTCATTTTCAGTATTCTCACAAACCCATCTCTTCCAAACTACAAGCAGACAATACTAATGTCTTTTGAAGCGTGATTCCTTGTGACATTTGTCCCCAGCAGAGATGAGCAATGAATCTCTCATGTTTCCTTTTCACACTAACCGATCCCTACCAACAGACCAGTAGTGCCTCCTAGTGGCGTTTAAACAAAGATTCCTTGAACAAATGTGTCACTTGTGCAGCTCAGGAAGCATTTTCATATTTGTTTTATTTCTCACTAAGTGATCTCTACCAAGCCATGAGCAGAGCATCCTGATGTCTCTTGAAGGGCGATTCCATGTGAAATTTGTCCGTAGCCCAGATCAGGAATATGTTTCTCATTTTTCGTCTTTCTCACAAACCCAGTTCTACCAATCGTTTAACACTGTCTTGTAATGGTTTTCAGACGAAGATTCCTTGAGAAATTTATCACTAGCATAGTTCAGCAATGTATTTCTCCTTTTCAGTATTCTCACAAAGGCATCTCTTCCAAACCACTAGCAGACAATACTAATGTCTTTTGGAGCGTGACTCCTTGGGAGAATTGTCCCTAGCAGAGATCAAGACTAAAGCTCTCATGATTCCTTTTCACACAGACCAATCTCTACCATCTGACCAGTAGTGCGTGCTAGTGGCGTTCAAGCAGATTCCTTGAACAAATTGTCACTAGCGCAGCTCAGAAAGCATTTTCATATTTTTTGTATTTCTGACTAAGTGAGCTCCACCAAACCACGAGCAGAGCATTCTGATGTCTTTTGAACCATGAGTCCATGTGAAATGTTCACTGTCACAGAGCAGGAATATAATTCGCATTATCCATTTTTCTCAGGAAGCGATCGCTTTCAAACCACTAACAGCGCATCCTTTTGGCTTTTAGAAGATGATTCCTTGCGAAATTTTTCCCTAACTCAGATTAGCAATGCATTTCGCATTTTCAGTATGCTCAGAAACGCATCTCTTCCAAACCACAAGCAAACAATACTAGTGTCTTTTGAAGCGTGATTCCATGTGAAATTTGTCCCTAGCCCACTTCGGGAATGAATCTCACACGATCCTTTTTCTCAAGAACCGATTTCTACCCCTGACCAGTAGTGCATCCTCGTGGCGATTAAGCAAAGATTCCTTGAAAAAAAGGTCACTAGCACAATTCACAAAGGATTTTGCACATTTTCTTCGTCTTTCTCACGAACCGATCTCTTTGGAAACCGGCAGGAGACATTCCTCATAAGGAATGTTTTTAGACAAAGAATCCTTGAGAAATTACTCCCTAGAACAGAGCAGGACTAAATATCGGATTTTCGTAAAGCTCACCAACCGATCTCGTCCAAATGAGAATTATAGCATCCTAATCGCTTTTGAAGAAGTATTCCTTGAGAAATTGACACTAGCACAGCTCAGGAAGGATTTTCACATTTTTTGTATTTCTCACTAACTGATCTCTAACAAACCACTAGCAGAGCATCCTAGTCACTTTAGAAGCATGAGTCCATGAGAAATTTCTCACTACCACAGATCAGGACTATAATTCGCATTATCCATTGTTCTCAGGAACCGATCTCTTACAAACCACTCGCAGAGCATCCTAATGGCTTTTAAAAGATGATTCCTTGCAAAAAATTTCCTTAGCTCAGCTCAGCAATGTATTTCTCATTTTCAGTATTCTCACAAACCCATCTCTTCCAAACTACAAGCAGACAATACTAATGTCTTTTGAAGCGTGATTCCTTGTGACATTTGTCCCCAGCAGAGATGAGCAATGAATCTCTCATGTTTCCTTTTCACACTAACCGATCCCTACCAACAGAACAGTAGTGCCTCCTAGTGGCGTTTAAACAAAGATTCCTTGAACGAATGTGTCACTTGTGCAGCTCAGGAAGCATTTTCATATTTGTTGTATTTCTCACTAAGTGATCTCTACCAAGCCATGAGCAGAGCATCCTGATGTCTCTTGAAGGGCGATTCCATGTGAAATTTGTCCGTAGGCCAGATCAGGAATATGTTTCTCATTTTTCGTCTTTCTCACAAACCCAGCTCTACCAATCGTTTAGCACTGTCTTGTAATGGTTTTCAGACGAAGATTCCTTGAGAAATTTATCACTAGCATAGTTCAGCAATGTATTTCTCCTTTTCAGTATTCTCACAAAGGCATCTCTTCCAAACCACTAGCAGACAATACTAATGTCTTTTGGAGCGTGACTCCTTGGGAGAATTGTCCCTAGCAGAGATCAAGACTAAAGCTCTCATGATTCCTTTTCACACAGACCAATCTCTACCATCTGACCAGTAGTGCGTGCTAGTGGCGTTCAAGCAGATTCCTTGAACAAATTGTCACTAGCGCAGCTCAGAAAGCATTTTCATATTTGTTGTATTTCTGACTAAGTGAGCTCCACCAAACCACGAGCAGAGCATTCTGATGTCTTTTGAACCATGAGTCCATGTGAAATGTTCACTGTCACAGAGCAGGAATATAATTCGCATTATCCATTTTTCTCAGGAAGCGATCGCTTTCAAACCACTAACAGCGCATCCTTTTGGCTTTTAGAAGATGATTCCTTGCGAAATTTTTCCCTAACTCAGATTAGCAATGCATTTCGCATTTTCAGTATTCTCAGAAACGCATCTCTTCCAAACCACAAGCAAACAATACTAGTGTCTTTTGAAGCGTGATTCCATGTGAAATTTGTCCCTAGCCCACTTCGGGAATGAATCTCTCACGATCCTTTTTCTCAAGAACCGATTTCTACCCCTGACCAGTAGTGCATCCTCGTGGTGATTAAGCAAAGATTCCTTGAAAAAAAGGTCACTAGCACAATTCACAAAGGATTTTGCACATTTTCTTCGTCTTTCTCACGAACCGATCTCTTTGGAAACCGGCAGGAGACATTCCTCATAAGGAATGTTTTTAGACAAAGAGTCCTTGAGAAATTACTCCCTAGAACAGAGCAGGACTAAATATCGGATTTTCGTAAAGCTCACTAACCGATCTCGTCCAAATGAGAATTATAGCATCCTAATCGCTCTTGAAGAAGTATTCCTTGAGAAATTGACACTAGCACAGCTCAGGAAGGATTTTCACATTTTTTGTATTTCTCACTAACTGATCTCTAACAAACCACTAGCAGAGCATCCTAGTCACTTTAGAAGCATGAGTCCATGAGAAATTTCTCACTACCACAGATCAAGACTATAATTCGCATTATCCATTGTTCTCAGGAACCGATCTCTTATAAACCACTCGCAGAGCATCCTAATGGCTTTTAAAAGATGATTCCTTGCAAAAAATTTCCTTAGCTCAGCTCAGTAATGTATTTCTCATTTTCAGTATTCTCACAAACCCATCTCTTCCAAACTACAAGCAGACAATACTAATGTCTTTTGAAGCGTGATTCCTTGTGACATTTGTCCCCAGCAGAGATGAGCAATGAATCTCTCATGTTTCCTTTTCACACTAACCGATCCCTACCAACAGACCAGTAGTGCCTCCTAGTGGCGTTTAAACAAAGATTCCTTGAACAAATGTGTCACTTGTGCAGCTCAGGAAGCATTTTCATATTTGTTTTATTTCTCACTAAGTGATCTCTACCAAGCCATGAGCAGAGCATCCTGATGTCGCTTGAAGGGCGATTCCATGTGAAATTTGTCCGTAACCCAGATCAGGAATATGTTTCTCATTTTTCGTCTTTCTCACAAACCCAGCTCTACCAATCGTTTAACACTGTCTTGTAATGGTTTTCAGACGAAGATTCCTTGAGAAATTTATCACTAGCATAGTTCAGCAATGTATTTCTCCTTTTCAGTATTCTCACAAAGGCATCTCTTCCAAACCACTAGCAGACAATACTAATGTCTTTTGGAGCGTGACTCCTTGGGAGAATTGTCCCTAGCAGAGATCAAGACTAAAGCTCTCATGATTCCTTTTCACACAGACCAATCTCTACCATCTGACCAGTAGTGCGTGCTAGTGGCGTTCAAGCAGATTCCTTGAACAAATTGTCACTAGCGCAGCTCAGAAAGCATTTTCATATTTTTTGTATTTCTGACTAAGTGAGCTCCACCAAACCACGAGCAGAGCATTCTGATGTCTTTTGAACCATGAGTCCATGTGAAATGTTCACTGTCACAGAGCAGGAATATAATTCGCATTATCCATTTTTCTCAGGAAGCGATCGCTTTCAAACCACTAACAGCGCATCCTTTTGGCTTTTAGAAGATGATTCCTTGCGAAATTTTTCCCTAACTCAGATTAGCAATGCATTTCGCATTTTCAGTATTCTCAGAAACGCATCTCTTCCAAACCACAAGCAAACAATACTAGTGTCTTTTGAAGCGTGATTCCATGTGAAATTTGTCCCTAGCCCACTTCGGGAATGAATCTCTCACGATCCTTTTTCTCAAGAACCGATTTCTACCCCTGACCAGTAGTGCATCCTCGTGGCGATTAAGCAAAGATTCCTTGAAAAAAAGGTCACTAGCACAATTCACAAAGGATTTTGCACATTTTCTTCGTCTTTCTCACGAACCGATCTCTTTGGAAACCGGCAGGAGACATTCCTCATAAGGAATGTTTTTAGACAAAGAGTCCTTGAGAAATTACTCCCTAGAACAGAGCAGGACTAAATATCGGATTTTCGTAAAGCTCACTAACCGATCTCGTCCAAATGAGAATTATAGCATCCTAATCGCTCTTGAAGAAGTATTCCTTGAGAAATTGACACTAGCACAGCTCAGGAAGGATTTTCACATTTTTTGTATTTCTCACTAACTGATCTCTAACAAACCACTAGCAGAGCATCCTAGTCACTTTAGAAGCATGAGTCCATGAGAAATTTCTCACTACCACAGATCAGGACTATAATTCGCATTATCCATTGTTCTCAGGAACCGATCTCTTATAAACCACTCGCAGAGCATCCTAATGGCTTTTAAAAGATGATTCCTTGCAAAAAATTTCCTTAGCTCAGCTCAGTAATGTATTTCTCATTTTCAGTATTCTCACAAACCCATCTCTTCCAAACTACAAGCAGACAATACTAATGTCTTTTGAAGCGTGATTCCTTGTGACATTTGTCCCCAGCAGAGATGAGCAATGAATCTCTCATGTTTCCTTTTCACACTAACCGATTCCTACCAACAGACCAGTAGTGCCTCCTAGTGGCGTTTAAACAAAGATTCCTTGAACAAATGTGTCACTTGTGCAGCTCAGGAAGCATTTTCATATTTGTTTTATTTCTCACTAAGTGATCTCTACCAAGCCATGAGCAGAGCATCCTGATGTCTCTTGAAGGGCGATTCCATGTGAAATTTGTCCGTAGCCCAGATCAGGAATATGTTTCTCATTTTTCGTCTTTCTCACAAACCCAGCTCTACCAATCGTTTAACACTGTCTTGTAATGGTTTTCAGACGAAGATTCCTTGAGAAATTTATCACTAGCATAGTTCAGCAATGTATTTCTCCTTTTCAGTATTCTCACAAAGGCATCTCTTCCAAACCACTAGCAGACAATACTAATGTCTTTTGGAGCGTGACTCCTTGGGAGAATTGTCCCTAGCAGAGATCAAGACTAAAGCTCTCATGATTCCTTTTCACACAGACCAATCTCTACCATCTGACCAGTAGTGCGTGCTAGTGGCGTTCAAGCAGATTCCTTGAACAAATTGTCACTAGCGCAGCTCAGAAAGCATTTTCATATTTTTTGTATTTCTGACTAAGTGAGCTCCACCAAACCACGAGCAGAGCATTCTGATGTCTTTTGAACCATGAGTCCATGTGAAATGTTCACTGTCACAGAGCAGGAATATAATTCGCATTATCCATTTTTCTCAGGAAGCGATCGCTTTCAAACCACTAACAGCGCATCCTTTTGGCTTTTAGAAGATGATTCCTTGCGAAATTTTTCCCTAACTCAGATTAGCAATGCATTTCGCATTTTCAGTATTCTCAGAAACGCATCTCTTCCAAACCACAAGCAAACAATACTAGTGTCTTTTGAAGCGTGATTCCATGTGAAATTTGTCCCTAGCCCACTTCGGGAATGAATCTCACACGATCCTTTTTCTCAAGAACCGATTTCTACCCCTGACCAGTAGTGCATCCTCGTGGCGATTAAGCAAAGATTCCTTGAAAAAAAGGTCACTAGCACAATTCACAAAGGATTTTGCACATTTTCTTCGTCTTTCTCACGAACCGATCTCTTTGGAAACCGGCAGGAGACATTCCTCATAAGGAATGTTTTTAGACAAAGAATCCTTGAGAAATTACTCCCTAGAACAGAGCAGGACTAAATATCGGATTTTCGTAAAGCTCACCAACCGATCTCGTCCAAATGAGAATTATAGCATCCTAATCGCTTTTGAAGAAGTATTCCTTGAGAAATTGACACTAGCACAGCTCAGGAAGGATTTTCACATTTTTTGTATTTCTCACTAACTGATCTCTAACAAACCACTAGCAGAGCATCCTAGTCACTTTAGAAGCATGAGTCCATGAGAAATTTCTCACTACCACAGATCAGGACTATAATTCGCATTATCCATTGTTCTCAGGAACCGATCTCTTATAAACCACTCGCAGAGCATCCTAATGGCTTTTAAAAGATGATTCCTTGCAAAAAATTTCCTTAGCTCAGCTCAGTAATGTATTTCTCATTTTCAGTATTCTCACAAACCCATCTCTTCCAAACTACAAGCAGACAATACTAATGTCTTTTGAAGCGTGATTCCTTGTGACATTTGTCCCCAGCAGAGATGAGCAATGAATCTCTCATGTTTCCTTTTCACGCTAACCGATCCCTACCAACAGACCAGTAGTGCCTCCTGGTGGCGTTTAAACAAAGATTACTTGAACAAATGTGTCACTTGTGCAGCTCAGGAAGCATTTTCATATTTGTTGTATTTCTCACTAAGTGATCTCTACCAAGCCATGAGCAGAGCATCCTGATGTCTCTTGAAGGGCGATTCCATGTGAAATTTGTCCCTAGCCCAGATCAGGAATATGTTTCTCATTTTTCGTCTTTCTCACAAACCCAGTTCTACCAATCGTTTAGCACTGTCTTGTAATGGTTTTCAGACGAAGATTCCTTGAGAAATTTATCACTAGCATAGTTCAGCAATGTATTTCTCCTTTTCAGTATTCTCACAAAGGCATCTCTTCCAAACCACTAGCAGACAATACTAATGTCTTTTGGAGCGTGACTCTTTGGGAGAATTGTCCCTAGCAGAGATCAAGACTAAAGCTCTCATGATTCCTTTTCACACAGACCAATCTCTACCATCTGACCAGTAGTGCGTGCTAGTGGCGTTCAAGCAGATTCCTTGAACAAATTGTCACTAGCGCAGCTCAGAAAGCATTTTCATATTTTTTGTATTTCTGACTAAGTGAGCTCCACCAAACCACGAGCAGAGCATTCTGATGTCTTTTGAACCATGAGTCCATGTGAAATGTTCACTGTCACAGAGCAGGAATATAATTCGCATTATCCATTTTTCTCAGGAAGCGATCGCTTTCAAACCACTAACAGCGCATCCTTTTGGCTTTTAGAAGATGATTCCTTGCGAAATTTTTCCCTAACTCAGATTAGCAATGCATTTCGCATTTTCAGTATTCTCAGAAACGCATCTCTTCCAAACCACAAGCAAACAATACTAGTGTCTTTTGAAGCGTGATTCCATGTGAAATTTGTCCCTAGCCCACTTCGGGAATGAATCTCACACGATCCTTTTTCTCAAGAACCGATTTCTACCCCTGACCAGTAGTGCATCCTCGTGGCGATTAAGCAAAGATTCCTTGAAAAAAAGGTCACTAGCACAATTCACAAAGGATTTTGCACATTTTCTTTGTCTTTCTCACGAACCGATCTCTTTGGAAACCGGCAGGAGACATTCCTCATAAGGAATGTTTTTAGACAAAGAGTCCTTGAGAAATTACTCCCTGGAACAGAGCAGGACTAAATATCGGATTTTCGTAAAGCTCACCAACCGATCTCGTCCAAATGAGAATTATAGCAACCTAATCGCTCTTGAAGAAGTATTCCTTGAGAAATTGACACTAGCACAGCTCAGGAAGGATTTTCATTTTTTTTGTATTTCTCACTAACTGATCTCTAACAAACCACTAGCAGAGCATCCTAGTCACTTTAGAAGCATGAGTCCAGGAGAAATTTCTCACTACCACAGATCAGGACTATAATTCGCATTATCCATTGTTCTCAGGAACCGATCTCTTATAAACCACTCGCAGAGCATCCTAATGGCTTTTAAAAGATGATTCCTTGCAAAAAATTTCCTTAGCTCAGCTCAGCAATGTATTTCTCATTTTCAGTATTCTCACAAACCCATCTCTTCCAAACTACAAGCAGACAATACTAATGTCTTTTGAAGCGTGATTCCTTGTGACATTTGTCCCCAGCAGAGATGAGCAATGAATCTCGCATGTTTCCTTTTCACGCTAACCGATCCCTACCAACAGACCAGTAGTGCCTCCTAGTGGCGTTTAAACAAAGATTACTTGAACAAATGTGTCACTTGTGCAGCTCAGGAAGCATTTTCATATTTGTTGTATTTCTCACTAAGTGATCTCTACCAAGCCATGAGCAGAGCATCCTGATGTCTCTTGAAGGGCGATTCCATGTGAAATTTGTCCGTAGCCCAGATCAGGAATATGTTTCTCATTTTTCGTCTTTCTCACAAACCCAGCTCTACCAATCGTTTAGCACTGTCTTGTAATGGTTTTCAGACGAAGATTCCTTGAGAAATTTATCACTAGCATAGTTCAGCAATGTATTTCTCCTTTTCAGTATTCTCACAAAGGCATCTCTTCCAAACCACTAGCAGACAATACTAATGTCTTTTGGAGCGTGACTCTTTGGGAGAATTGTCCCTAGCAGAGATCAAGACTAAAGCTCTCATGATTCCTTTTCACACAGACCAATCTCTACCATCTGACCAGTAGTGCGTGCTAGTGGCGTTCAAGCAGATTCCTTGAACAAATTGTCACTAGCGCAGCTCAGAAAGCATTTTCATATTTTTTGTATTTCTGACTAAGTGAGCTCCACCAAACCACGAGCAGAGCATTCTGATGTCTTTTGAACCATGAGTCCATGTGAAATGTTCACTGTCACAGAGCAGGAATATAATTCGCATTATCCATTTTTCTCAGGAAGCGATCGCTTTCAAACCACTAACAGCGCATCCTTTTGGCTTTTAGAAGATGATTCCTTGCGAAATTTTTCCCTAACTCAGATTAGCAATGCATTTCGCATTTTCAGTATTCTCAGAAACGCATCTCTTCCAAACCACAAGCAAACAATACTAGTGTCTTTTGAAGCGTGATTCCATGTGAAATTTGTCCCTAGCCCACTTCGGGAATGAATCTCACACGATCCTTTTTCTCAAGAACCGATTTCTACCCCTGACCAGTAGTGCATCCTCGTGGCGATTAAGCAAAGATTCCTTGAAAAAAAGGTCACTAGCACAATTCACAAAGGATTTTGCACATTTTCTTCGTCTTTCTCACGAACCGATCTCTTTGGAAACCGGCAGGAGACATTCCTCATAAGGAATGTTTTTAGACAAAGAATCCTTGAGAAATTACTCCCTAGAACAGAGCAGGACTAAATATCGGATTTTCGTAAAGCTCACCAACCGATCTCGTCCAAATGAGAATTATAGCATCCTAATCGCTTTTGAAGAAGTATTCCTTGAGAAATTGACACTAGCACAGCTCAGGAAGGACTTTCACATTTTTTGTATTTCTCACTAACTGATCTCTAACAAACCACTAGCAGAGCATCCTAGTCACTTTAGAAGCATGAGTCCATGAGAAATTTCTCACTACCACAGATCAGGACTATAATTCGCATTATCCATTGTTCTCAGGAACCGATCTCTTACAAACCACTCGCAGAGCATCCTAATGGCTTTTAAAAGATGATTCCTTGCAAAAAATTTCCTTAGCTCAGCTCAGCAATGTATTTCTCATTTTCAGTATTCTCACAAACCCATCTCTTCCAAACTACAAGCAGACAATACTAATGTCTTTTGAAGCGTGATTCCTTGTGACATTTGTCCCCAGCAGAGATGAGCAATGAATCTCTCATGTTTCCTTTTCACACTAACCGATCCCTACCAACAGAACAGTAGTGCCTCCTAGTGGCGTTTAAACAAAGATTCCTTGAACGAATGTGTCACTTGTGCAGCTCAGGAAGCATTTTCATATTTGTTGTATTTCTCACTAAGTGATCTCTACCAAGCCATGAGCAGAGCATCCTGATGTCTCTTGAAGGGCGATTCCATGTGAAATTTGTCCGTAGGCCAGATCAGGAATATGTTTCTCATTTTTCGTCTTTCTCACAAACCCAGCTCTACCAATCGTTTAGCACTGTCTTGTAATGGTTTTCAGACGAAGATTCCTTGAGAAATTTATCACTAGCATAGTTCAGCAATGTATTTCTCCTTTTCAGTATTCTCACAAAGGCATCTCTTCCAAACCACTAGCAGACAATACTAATGTCTTTTGGAGCGTGACTCCTTGGGAGAATTGTCCCTAGCAGAGATCAAGACTAAAGCTCTCATGATTCCTTTTCACACAGACCAATCTCTACCATCTGACCAGTAGTGCGTGCTAGTGGCGTTCAAGCAGATTCCTTGAACAAATTGTCACTAGCGCAGCTCAGAAAGCATTTTCATATTTTTTGTATTTCTGACTAAGTGAGCTCCACCAAACCACGAGCAGAGCATTCTGATGTCTTTTGAACCATGAGTCCATGTGAAATGTTCACTGTCACAGAGCAGGAATATAATTCGCATTATCCATTTTTCTCAGGAAGCGATCGCTTTCAAACCACTAACAGCGCATCCTTTTGGCTTTTAGAAGATGATTCCTTGCGAAATTTTTCCCTAACTCAGATTAGCAATGCATTTCGCATTTTCAGTATTCTCAGAAACGCATCTCTTCCAAACCACAAGCAAACAATACTAGTGTCTTTTGAAGCGTGATTCCATGTGAAATTTGTCCCTAGCCCACTTCGGGAATGAATCTCACACGATCCTTTTTCTCAAGAACCGATTTCTACCCCTGACCAGTAGTGCATCCTCGTGGCGATTAAGCAAAGATTCCTTGAAAAAAAGGTCACTAGCACAATTCACAAAGGATTTTGCACATTTTCTTTGTCTTTCTCACGAACCGATCTCTTTGGAAACCGGCAGGAGACATTCCTCATAAGGAATGTTTTTAGACAAAGAGTCCTTGAGAAATTACTCCCTGGAACAGAGCAGGACTAAATATCGGATTTTCGTAAAGCTCACCAACCGATCTCGTCCAAATGAGAATTATAGCAACCTAATCGCTCTTGAAGAAGTATTCCTTGAGAAATTGACACTAGCACAGCTCAGGAAGGATTTTCATTTTTTTTGTATTTCTCACTAACTGATCTCTAACAAACCACTAGCAGAGCATCCTAGTCACTTTAGAAGCATGAGTCCAGGAGAAATTTCTCACTACCACAGATCAGGACTATAATTCGCATTATCCATTGTTCTCAGGAACCGATCTCTTATAAACCACTCGCAGAGCATCCTAATGGCTTTTAAAAGATGATTCCTTGCAAAAAATTTCCTTAGCTCAGCTCAGCAATGTATTTCTCATTTTCAGTATTCTCACAAACCCATCTCTTCCAAACTACAAGCAGACAATACTAATGTCTTTTGAAGCGTGATTCCTTGTGACATTTGTCCCCAGCAGAGATGAGCAATGAATCTCGCATGTTTCCTTTTCACGCTAACCGATCCCTACCAACAGACCAGTAGTGCCTCCTAGTGGCGTTTAAACAAAGATTACTTGAACAAATGTGTCACTTGTGCAGCTCAGGAAGCATTTTCATATTTGTTGTATTTCTCACTAAGTGATCTCTACCAAGCCATGAGCAGAGCATCCTGATGTCTCTTGAAGGGCGATTCCATGTGAAATTTGTCCGTAGCCCAGATCAGGAATATGTTTCTCATTTTTCGTCTTTCTCACAAACCCAGCTCTACCAATCGTTTAGCACTGTCTTGTAATGGTTTTCAGACGAAGATTCCTTGAGAAATTTATCACTAGCATAGTTCAGCAATGTATTTCTCCTTTTCAGTATTCTCACAAAGGCATCTCTTCCAAACCACTAGCAGACAATACTAATGTCTTTTGGAGCGTGACTCTTTGGGAGAATTGTCCCTAGCAGAGATCAAGACTAAAGCTCTCATGATTCCTTTTCACACAGACCAATCTCTACCATCTGACCAGTAGTGCGTGCTAGTGGCGTTCAAGCAGATTCCTTGAACAAATTGTCACTAGCGCAGCTCAGAAAGCATTTTCATATTTTTTGTATTTCTGACTAAGTGAGCTCCACCAAACCACGAGCAGAGCATTCTGATGTCTTTTGAACCATGAGTCCATGTGAAATGTTCACTGTCACAGAGCAGGAATATAATTCGCATTATCCATTTTTCTCAGGAAGCGATCGCTTTCAAACCACTAACAGCGCATCCTTTTGGCTTTTAGAAGATGATTCCTTGCGAAATTTTTCCCTAACTCAGATTAGCAATGCATTTCGCATTTTCAGTATTCTCAGAAACGCATCTCTTCCAAACCACAAGCAAACAATACTAGTGTCTTTTGAAGCGTGATTCCATGTGAAATTTGTCCCTAGCCCACTTCGGGAATGAATCTCACACGATCCTTTTTCTCAAGAACCGATTTCTACCCCTGACCAGTAGTGCATCCTCGTGGCGATTAAGCAAAGATTCCTTGAAAAAAAGGTCACTAGCACAATTCACAAAGGATTTTGCACATTTTCTTCGTCTTTCTCACGAACCGATCTCTTTGGAAACCGGCAGGAGACATTCCTCATAAGGAATGTTTTTAGACAAAGAATCCTTGAGAAATTACTCCCTAGAACAGAGCAGGACTAAATATCGGATTTTCGTAAAGCTCACCAACCGATCTCGTCCAAATGAGAATTATAGCATCCTAATCGCTTTTGAAGAAGTATTCCTTGAGAAATTGACACTAGCACAGCTCAGGAAGGACTTTCACATTTTTTGTATTTCTCACTAACTGATCTCTAACAAACCACTAGCAGAGCATCCTAGTCACTTTAGAAGCATGAGTCCATGAGAAATTTCTCACTACCACAGATCAGGACTATAATTCGCATTATCCATTGTTCTCAGGAACCGATCTCTTACAAACCACTCGCAGAGCATCCTAATGGCTTTTAAAAGATGATTCCTTGCAAAAAATTTCCTTAGCTCAGCTCAGCAATGTATTTCTCATTTTCAGTATTCTCACAAACCCATCTCTTCCAAACTACAAGCAGACAATACTAATGTCTTTTGAAGCGTGATTCCTTGTGACATTTGTCCCCAGCAGAGATGAGCAATGAATCTCTCATGTTTCCTTTTCACACTAACCGATCCCTACCAACAGAACAGTAGTGCCTCCTAGTGGCGTTTAAACAAAGATTCCTTGAACGAATGTGTCACTTGTGCAGCTCAGGAAGCATTTTCATATTTGTTGTATTTCTCACTAAGTGATCTCTACCAAGCCATGAGCAGAGCATCCTGATGTCTCTTGAAGGGCGATTCCATGTGAAATTTGTCCGTAGGCCAGATCAGGAATATGTTTCTCATTTTTCGTCTTTCTCACAAACCCAGCTCTACCAATCGTTTAGCACTGTCTTGTAATGGTTTTCAGACGAAGATTCCTTGAGAAATTTATCACTAGCATAGTTCAGCAATGTATTTCTCCTTTTCAGTATTCTCACAAAGGCATCTCTTCCAAACCACTAGCAGACAATACTAATGTCTTTTGGAGCGTGACTCCTTGGGAGAATTGTCCCTAGCAGAGATCAAGACTAAAGCTCTCATGATTCCTTTTCACACAGACCAATCTCTACCATCTGACCAGTAGTGCGTGCTAGTGGTGTTCAAGCAGATTCCTTGAACAAATTGTCACTAGCGCAGCTCAGAAAGCATTTTCATATTTTTTGTATTTCTGACTAAGTGAGCTCCACCAAACCACGAGCAGAGCATTCTGATGTCTTTTGAACCATGAGTCCATGTGAAATGTTCACTGTCACAGAGCAGGAATATAATTCGCATTATCCATTTTTCTCAGGAAGCGATCGCTTTCAAACCACTAACAGCGCATCCTTTTGGCTTTTAGAAGATGTTTCCTTGCGAAATTTTTCCCTAACTCAGATTAGCAATGCATTTCGCATTTTCAGTATTCTCAGAAACGCATCTCTTCCAAACCACAAGCAAACAATACTAGTGTCTTTTGAAGCGTGATTCCATGTGAAATTTGTCCCTAGCCCACTTCGGGAATGAATCTCTCACGATCCTTTTTCTCAAGAACCGATTTCTACCCCTGACCAGTAGTGCATCCTCGTGGCGATTAAGCAAAGATTCCTTGAAAAAAAGGTCACTAGCACAATTCACAAAGGATTTTGCACATTTTCTTTGTCTTTCTCACGAACCGATCTCTTTGGAAACCGGCAGGAGACATTCCTCATAAGGAATGTCTTTTAGACAAAGAGTCCTTGAGAAATTACTCCCTAGAACAGAGCAGGACTAAATATCGGATTTTCGTAAAGCTCACCAACCGATCTCGTCCAAATGAGAATTATAGCATCCTAATCGCTCTTGAAGCAGTATTCCTTGAGAAATTGACACTAGCACAGCTCAGGAAGGATTTTCACTTTTTTTGTATTTCTCACTAACTGATCTCTAACAAAACACTAGCAGAGCATCCTAGTCACTTTAGAAGCATGAGTCCATGAGAAATTTCTCACTACCACAGATCAGGACTATAATTCGCATTATCCATTGTTCTCAGGAACCGATCTCTTACAAACCACTCGCAGAGCATCCTAATGGCTTTTAAAAGATGATTCCTTGCAAAAAATTTCCTTAGCTCAGCTCAGCAATGTATTTCTCATTTTCAGTATTCTCACAAACCCATCTCTTCCAAACTACAAGCAGACAATACTAATGTCTTTTGAAGCGTGATTCCTTGTGACATTTGTCCCCAGCAGAGATGAGCAATGAATCTCTCATGTTTCCTTTTCACGCTAACCGATCCCTACCAACAGACCAGTAGTGCCTCCTAGTGGCGTTTAAACAAAGATTACTTGAACAAATGTGTCACTTGTGCAGCTCAGGAAGCATTTTCATATTTGTTGTATTTCTCACTAAGTGATCTCTACCAAGCCATGAGCAGAGCATCCTGATGTCTCTTGAAGGGCGATTCCATGTGAAATTTGTCCGTAGCCCAGATCAGGAATATGTTTCTCATTTTTCGTCTTTCTCACAAACCCAGCTCTACCAATCGTTTAGCACTGTCTTGTAATGGTTTTCAGACGAAGATTCCTTGAGAAATTTATCACTAGCATAGTTCAGCAATGTATTTCTCCTTTTCAGTATTCTCACAAAGGCATCTCTTCCAAACCACTAGCAGACAATACTAATGTCTTTTGGAGCGTGACTCTTTGGGAGAATTGTCCCTAGCAGAGATCAAGACTAAAGCTCTCATGATTCCTTTTCACACAGACCAATCTCTACCATCTGACCAGTAGTGCGTGCTAGTGGCGTTCAAGCAGATTCCTTGAACAAATTGTCACTAGCGCAGCTCAGAAAGCATTTTCATATTTTTTGTATTTCTGACTAAGTGAGCTCCACCAAACCACGAGCAGAGCATTCTGATGTCTTTTGAACCATGAGTCCATGTGAAATGTTCACTGTCACAGAGCAGGAATATAATTCGCATTATCCATTTTTCTCAGGAAGCGATCGCTTTCAAACCACTAACAGCGCATCCTTTTGGCTTTTAGAAGATGATTCCTTGCGAAATTTTTCCCTAACTCAGATTAGCAATGCATTTCGCATTTTCAGTATTCTCAGAAACGCATCTCTTCCAAACCACAAGCAAACAATACTAGTGTCTTTTGAAGCGTGATTCCATGTGAAATTTGTCCCTAGCCCACTTCGGGAATGAATCTCACACGATCATTTTTCTCAAGAACCGATTTCTACCCCTGACCAGTAGAGCATCCTCGTGGCGATTAAGCAAAGATTCCTTGAAAAAAAGGTCACTAGCACAATTCACAAAGGATTTTGCACATTTTCTTCGTCTTTCTCACGAACCGATCTCTTTGGAAACCGGCAGGAGACATTCCTCATAAGGAATGTTTTTAGACAAAGAGTCCTTGAGAAATTACTCCCTAGAACAGAGCAGGACTAAATATCGGATTTTCGTAAAGCTCACCAACCGATCTCGTCCAAATGAGAATTATAGCATCCTAATCGCTCTTGAAGAAGTATTCCTTGAGAAATTGACACTAGCACAGCTCAGGAAGGATTTTCACAAGGATTTTGACAAGGTCCCTCACCAAAGGCTCTTACGTAAATTAAGCTGTCATGGGATAAAAGGGAAGGTCCTTTCATGGATTGAGAACTGGTTAAAGGACAGGGAACAAAGGGTAGGAATTAATGGTAAATTCTCAGAATGGAGAGGGGTAACTAGTGGTGTTCCCCAAGGGTCAGTCCTAGGACCTATCCTATTCAATTTATTCATAAATGATCTGGAGAAAGGGGTAAACAGTGAGGTGGCAAAGTTTGCAGATGATACTAAACTACTCAAGATAGTTAAGACCAAAGCAGATTGCGAAGAACTTCAAAAAGATCTCACAAAACTAAGTGATTGGGCAACAAAATGGCAAATGAAATTTAATGTGGATAAATGTAAAGTAATGCACATTGGAAAAAATAACCCCAACTATACATACAACATGATGGGGGCTAATTTAGCTACAACGAGTCAGGAAAAAGATCTTGGCGTCATCGTGGATAGTTCTCTAAAGATGTCCACGCAGTGTGCAGAGGCGGTCAAAAAAGCAAACAGGATGTTAGGAATCATTAAAAAGGGGATAGAGAATAAGACTGAGAATATATTATTGCCCTTATATAAATCCATGGTTCGCCCACATCTCGAATACTGTGTACAGATGTGGTCTCCTCACCTCAAAAAAGATATTCTAGCACTAGAAAAGGTTCAGAAAAGAGCAACTAAAATGATTAAGGGTTTAGAGAGGGTCCCATATGAGGAAAGATTAAAGAGGCTAGGACTCTTCAGTTTGGAAAAGAGAAGACTAAGGGGGGACATGATAGAGGTGTATAAAATCATGAGTGATGTTGAGAAAGTGGATAAGGAAAAGTTATTTACTTATTCCCATAATACAAGAACTAGGGGTCACCAAAAGAAATTAATAGGCAGCAGGTTTAAAACAAATAAAAGGAAGTTCTTCTTCACGCAGCGCACAGTCAACTTGTGGAACTCCTTACCTGAGGAGGTTGTGAAGGCTAGGACTATAACAATGTTTAAAAGGGGACTGGATAAATTCATGGTGGCTAAGTCCATAAATGGCTATTAGCCAGGATGGGTAAGAATGGTGTCCCTAGCCTCTGTTCGTCAGAGGATGGAGATGGATGGCAGGAGAGAGATCACTTGATCATTGCCTGTTAGGTTCACTCCCTCTGGGGCACCTGGCATTGGCCACTGTCGGTAGACAGATACTGGGCTAGATGGACCTTTGGTCTGACCCAGTACGGCCTTTCTTATGTTATGTTCTTATGTTCACATTTTTTGTATTTCTCACTAACTGATCTCTAACAAACCACTAGCAGAGCATCCTAGTCACTTTAGAAGCATGAGTCCATGAGAAATTTCTCACTACCACAGATCAGGACTATAATTCGCATTATCCATTGTTCTCAGGAACCGATCTCTTATAAACCACTCGCAGAGCATCCTAATGGCTTTTAAAAGATGATTCCTTGCAAAAAATTTCCTTAGCTCAGCTCAGCAATGTATTTCTCATTTTCAGTATTCTCACAAACCCATCTCTTCCAAACTACAAGCAGACAATACTAATGTCTTTTGAAGCGTGATTCCTTGTGACATTTGTCCCCAGCAGAGATGAGCAATGAATCTCTCATGTTTCCTTTTCACGCTAACCGATCCTTACCAACAGACCAGTAGTGCCTCCTAGTGGCGTTTAAACAAAGATTACTTGAACAAATGTGTCACTTGTGCAGCTCAGGAAGCATTTTCATATTTGTTGTATTTCTCACTAAGTGATCTCTACCAAGCCATGAGCAGAGCATCCTGATGTCTCTTGAAGGGCGATTCCATGTGAAATTTGTCCGTAGGCCAGATCAGGAATATGTTTCTCATTTTTCGTCTTTCTCACAAACCCAGCTCTACCAATCGTTTAGCACTGTCTTGTAATGGTTTTCAGACGAAGATTCCTTGAGAAATTTATCACTAGCATAGTTCAGCAATGTATTTCTCCTTTTCAGTATTCTCACAAAGGGATCTCTTCCAAACCACTAGCAGACAATACTAATGTCTTTTGGAGCGTGACTCTTTGGGAGAATTGTCCCTAGCAGAGATCAAGACTAAAGCTCTCATGATTCCTTTTCACACAGACCAATCTCTACCATCTGACCAGTAGTGCGTGCTAGTGGCGTTCAAGCAGATTCCTTGAACAAATTGTCACTAGCGCAGCTCAGAAAGCATTTTCATATTTTTTGTATTTCTGACTAAGTGAGCTCCACCAAACCACGAGCAGAGCATTCTGATGTCTTTTGAACCATGAGTCCATGTGAAATGTTCACTGTCACAGAGCAGGAATATAATTCGCATTATCCATTTTTCTCAGGAAGCGATCGCTTTCAAACCACTAACAGCGCATCCTTTTGGCTTTTAGAAGATGATTCCTTGCGAAATTTTTCCCTAACTCAGATTAGCAATGCATTTCGCATTTTCAGTATTCTCAGAAACGCATCTCTTCCAAACCACAAGCAAACAATACTAGTGTCTTTTGAAGCGTGATTCCATGTGAAATTTGTCCCTAGCCCACTTCGGGAATGAATCTCACACGATCCTTTTTCTCAAGAACCGATTTCTACCCCTGACCAGTAGTGCATCCTCGTGGCGATTAAGCAAAGATTCCTTGAAAAAAAGGTCACTAGCACAATTCACAAAGGATTTTGCACGTTTTCTTCGTCTTTCTCACGAACCGATCTCTTTGGAAACCGGCAGGAGACATTCCTCATAAGGAATGTTTTTAGACAAAGAGTCCTTGAGAAATTACTCCCTAGAACAGAGCAGGACTAAATATCGGATTTTCGTAAAGCTCACCAACCGATCTCGTCCAAATGAGAATTATAGCATCCTAATCGCTCTTGAAGCAGTATTCCTTGAGAAATTGACACTAGCACAGCTCAGGAAGGATTTTCACATTTTTTGTATTTCTCACTAACTGATCTCTAACAAACCACTAGCAGAGCATCCTAGTCACTTTAGAAGCATGAGTCCATGAGAAATTTCTCACTACCACAGATCAGGACTATAATTCGCATTATCCATTGTTCTCAGGAACCGATCTCTTACAAACCACTCGCAGAGCATCCTAATGGCTTTTAAAAGATGATTCCTTGCAAAAAATTTCCTTAGCTCAGCTCAGCAATGTATTTCTCATTTTCAGTATTCTCACAAACCCATCTCTTCCAAACTACAAGCAGACAATACTAATGTCTTTTGAAGCGTGATTCCTTGTGACATTTGTCCCCAGCAGAGATGAGCAATGAATCTCTCATGTTTCCTTTTCACGCTAACCGATCCCTACCAACAGACCAGTAGTGCCTCCTAGTGGCGTTTAAACAAAGATTACTTGAACAAATGTGTCACTTGTGCAGCTCAGGAAGCATTTTCATATTTGTTGTATTTCTCACTAAGTGATCTCTACCAAGCCATGAGCAGAGCATCCTGATGTCTCTTGAAGGGCGATTCCATGTGAAATTTGTCCGTAGCCCAGATCAGGAATATGTTTCTCATTTTTCGTCTTTCTCACAAACCCAGCTCTACCAATCATTTAGCACTGTCTTGTAATGGTTTTCAGACGAAGATTCCTTGAGAAATTTATCACTAGCATAGTTCAGCAATGTATTTCTCCTTTTCAGTATTCTCACAAAGGCATCTCTTCCAAACCACTAGCAGACAATACTAATGTCTTTTGGAGCGTGACTCCTTGGGAGAATTGTCCCTAGCAGAGATCAAGACTAAAGCTCTCATGATTCCTTTTCACACAGACCAATCTCTACCATCTGACCAGTAGTGCGTGCTAGTGGCGTTCAAGCAGATTCCTTGAACAAATTGTCACTAGCGCAGCTCAGAAAGCATTTTCATATTTTTTGTATTTCTGACTAAGTGAGCTCCACCAAACCATGAGCAGAGCATTCTGATGTCTTTTGAACCATGAGTCCATGTGAAATGTTCACTGTCACAGAGCAGGAATATAATTCGCATTATCCATTTTTCTCAGGAAGCGATCGCTTTCAAACCACTAACAGCGCATCCTTTTGGCTTTTAGAAGATGATTCCTTGCGAAATTTTTCCCTAACTCAGATTAGCAATGCATTTCGCATTTTCAGTATTCTCAGAAACGCATCTCTTCCAAACCACAAGCAAACAATACTAGTGTCTTTTGAAGCGTGATTCCATGTGAAATTTGTCCCTAGCCCACTTCGGGAATGAATCTCTCACGATCCTTTTTCTCAAGAACCGATTTCTACCCCTGACCAGTAGTGCATCCTCGTGGTGATTAAGCAAAGATTCCTTGAAAAAAAGGTCACTAGCACAATTCACAAAGGATTTTGCACATTTTCTTCGTCTTTCACACGAACCGATCTCTTTGGAAACCGGCAGGAGACATTCCTCATAAGGAATGTTTTTAGACAAAGAGTCCTTGAGAAATTACTCCCTAGAACAGAGCAGGACTAAATATCGGATTTTCGTAAAGCTCACTAACCGATCTCGTCCAAATGAGAATTATAGCATCCTAATCGCTCTTGAAGAAGTATTCCTTGAGAAATTGACACTAGCACAGCTCAGGAAGGATTTTCACATTTTTTGTATTTCTCACTAACTGATCTCTAACAAACCACTAGCAGAGCATCCTAGTCACTTTAGAAGCATGAGTCCATGAGAAATTTCTCACTACCACAGATCAGGACTATAATTCGCATTATCCATTGTTCTCAGGAACCGATCTCTTATAAACCACTCGCAGAGCATCCTAATGGCTTTTAAAAGATGATTCCTTGCAAAAAATTTCCTTAGCTCAGCTCAGTAATGTATTTCTCATTTTCAGTATTCTCACAAACCCATCTCTTCCAAACTACAAGCAAACAATACTAATGTCTTTTGAAGCGTGATTCCTTGTGACATTTGTCCCCAGCAGAGATGAGCAATGAATCTCTCATGTTTCCTTTTCACACTAACCGATCCCTACCAACAGAACAGTAGTGCCTCCTAGTGGGGTTTAAACAAAGATTCCTTGAACGAATGTGTCACTTGTGCAGCTCAGGAAGCATTTTCATATTTGTTGTATTTCTCACTAAGTGATCTCTACCAAGCCATGAGCAGAGCATCCTGATGTCTCTTGAAGGGCGATTCCATGTGAAATTTGTCCGTAGCCCAGATCAGGAATATGTTTCTCATTTTTCGTCTTTCTCACAAACCCAGCTCTACCAATCGTTTAGCACTGTCTTGTAATGGTTTTCAGACGAAGATTCCTTGAGAAATTTATCACTAGCATAGTTCAGCAATGTATTTCTCCTTTTCAGTATTCTCACAAAGGCATCTCTTCCAAACCACTAGCAGACAATACTAATGTCTTTTGGAGCGTGACTCCTTGGGAGAATTGTCCCTAGCAGAGATCAAGACTAAAGCTCTCATGATTCCTTTTCACACAGACCAATCTCTACCATCTGACCAGTAGTGCGTGCTAGTGGCGTTCAAGCAGATTCCTTGAACAAATTGTCACTAGCGCAGCTCAGAAAGCATTTTCATATTTTTTGTATTTCTGACTAAGTGAGCTCCACCAAACCACGAGCAGAGCATTCTGATGTCTTTTGAACCATGAGTCCATGTGAAATGTTCACTGTCACAGAGCAGGAATATAATTCGCATTATCCATTTTTCTCAGGAAGCGATCGCTTTCAAACCACTAACAGCGCATCCTTTTGGCTTTTAGAAGATGTTTCCTTGCGAAATTTTTCCCTAACTCAGATTAGCAATGCATTTCGCATTTTCAGTATTCTCAGAAACGCATCTCTTCCAAACCACAAGCAAACAATACTAGTGTCTTTTGAAGCGTGATTCCATGTGAAATTTGTCCCTAGCCCACTTCGGGAATGAATCTCTCACGATCCTTTTTCTCAAGAACCGATTTCTACCCCTGACCAGTAGTGCATCCTCGTGGTGATTAAGCAAAGATTCCTTGAAAAAAAGGTCACTAGCACAATTCACAAAGGATTTTGCACATTTTCTTCGTCTTTCTCACGAACCGATCTCTTTGGAAACCGGCAGGAGACATTCCTCATAAGGAATGTTTTTAGACAAAGAGTCCTTGAGAAATTACTCCCTAGAACAGAGCAGGACTAAATATTGGATTTTCGTAAAGCTCACCAACCGATCTCGTCCAAATGAGAATTATAGCATCCTAATCGCTCTTGAAGCAGTATTCCTTGAGAAATTGACACTAGCACAGCTCAGGAAGGATTTTCACATTTTTTGTATTTCTCACTAACTGATCTCTAACAAACCACTAGCAGAGCATCCTAGTCACTTTAGAAGCATGAGTCCATGAGAAATTTCTCACTACCACAGATCAGGACTATAATTCGCATTATCCATTGTTCTCAGGAACCTATCTCTTATAAACCACTCGCAGAGCATCCTAATGGCTTTTAAAAGATGATTCCTTGCAAAAAATTTCCTTAGCTCAGCTCAGTAATGTATTTCTCATTTTCAGTATTCTCACAAACCCATCTCTTCCAAACTACAAGCAGACAATACTAATGTCTTTTGAAGCGTGATTCCTTGTGACATTTGTCCCCAGCAGAGATGAGCAATGAATCTCTCATGTTTCCTTTTCACGCTAACCGATCCCTACCAACAGACCAGTAGTGCCTCCTAGTGGCGTTTAAACAAAGATTCCTTGAACAAATGTGTCACTTGTGCAGCTCAGGAAGCATTTTCATATTTGTTGTATTTCTCACTAAGTGATCTCTACCAAGCCATGAGCAGAGCATCCTGATGTCTCTTGAAGGGCGATTCCATGTGAAATTTGTCCGTAGCCCAGATCAGGAATATGTTTCTCATTTTTCGTCTTTCTCACAAACCCAGCTCTACCAATCGTTTAGCACTGTCTTGTAATGGTTTTCAGACGAAGATTCCTTGAGAAATTTATCACTAGCATAGTTCAGCAATGTATTTCTCCTTTTCAGTATTCTCACAAAGGCATCTCTTCCAAACCACTAGCAGACAATACTAATGTCTTTTGGAGCGTGACTCCTTGGGAGAATTGTCCCTAGCAGAGATCAAGACTAAAGCTCTCATGATTCCTTTTCACACAGACCAATCTCTACCATCTGACCAGTAGTGCGTGCTAGTGGCGTTCAAGCAGATTCCTTGAACAAATTGTCACTAGCGCAGCTCAGAAAGCATTTTCATATTTTTTGTATTTCTGACTAAGTGAGCTCCACCAAACCACGAGCAGAGCATTCTGATGTCTTTTGAACCATGAGTCCATGTGAAATGTTCACTGTCACAGAGCAGGAATATAATTCGCATTATCCATTTTTCTCAGGAAGCGATCGCTTTCAAACCACTAACAGCGCATCCTTTTGGCTTTTAGAAGATGATTCCTTGCGAAATTTTTCCCTAACTCAGATTAGCAATGCATTTCGCATTTTCAGTATTCTCAGAAACGCATCTCTTCCAAACCACAAGCAAACAATACTAGTGTCTTTTGAAGCGTGATTCCATGTGAAATTTGTCCCTAGCCCACTTCGGGAATGAATCTCTCACGATCCTTTTTCTCAAGAACCGATTTCTACCCCTGACCAGTAGTGCATCCTCGTGGTGATTAAGCAAAGATTCCTTGAAAAAAAGGTCACTAGCACAATTCACAAAGGATTTTGCACATTTTCTTCGTCTTTCTCACGAACCGATCTCTTTGGAAACCGGCAGGAGACATTCCTCATAAGGAATGTTTTTAGACAAAGAGTCCTTGAGAAATTACTCCCTAGAACAGAGCAGGACTAAATATCGGATTTTCGTAAAGCTCACTAACCGATCTCGTCCAAATGAGAATTATAGCATCCTAATCGCTCTTGAAGAAGTATTCCTTGAGAAATTGACACTAGCACAGCTCAGGAAGGATTTTCACATTTTTTGTATTTCTCACTAACTGATCTCTAACAAACCACTAGCAGAGCATCCTAGTCACTTTAGAAGCATGAGTCCATGAGAAATTTCTCACTACCACAGATCAGGACTATAATTCGCATTATCCATTGTTCTCAGGAACCGATCTCTTATAAACCACTCGCAGAGCATCCTAATGGCTTTTAAAAGATGATTCCTTGCAAAAAATTTCCTTAGCTCAGCTCAGTAATGTATTTCTCATTTTCAGTATTCTCACAAACCCATCTCTTCCAAACTACAAGCAGACAATACTAATGTCTTTTGAAGCGTGATTCCTTGTGACATTTGTCCCCAGCAGAGATGAGCAATGAATCTCTCATGTTTCCTTTTCACGCTAACCGATCCCTACCAACAGACCAGTAGTGCCTCCTGGTGGCGTTTAAACAAAGATTCCTTGAACAAATGTGTCACTTGTGCAGCTCAGGAAGCATTTTCATATTTGTTGTATTTCTCACTAAGTGATCTCTACCAAGCCATGAGCAGAGCATCCTGATGTCTCTTGAAGGGCGATTCCATGTGAAATTTGTCTGTAGCCCAGATCAGGAATATGTTTCTCATTTTTCGTCTTTCTCACAAACCCAGTTCTACCAATCGTTTAGCACTGTCTTGTAATGGTTTTCAGACGAAGATTCCTTGAGAAATTTATCACTAGCATAGTTTAGCAATGTATTTCTCCTTTTCAGTATTCTCACAAAGGCATCTCTTCCAAACCACTAGCAGACAATACTAATGTCTTTTGGAGCGTGACTCTTTGGGAGAATTGTCCCTAGCAGAGATCAAGACTAAAGCTCTCATGATTCCTTTTCACACAGACCAATCTCTACCATCTGACCAGTAGTGCGTGCTAGTGGTATTCAAGCAGATTCCTTGAACAAATTGTCACTAGCGCAGCTCAGAAAGCATTTTCATATTTTTTGTATTTCTGACTAAGTGAGCTCCACCAAACCACGAGCAGAGCATTCTGATGTCTTTTGAACCATGAGTCCATGTGAAATTTTCACTGTCACAGAGCAGGAATATAATTCGCATTATCCATTTTTCTCAGGAAGCGATCGCTTTCAAACCACTAACAGCGCATCCTTTTGGCTTTTAGAAGATGATTCCTTGCGAAATTTTTCCCTAACTCAGATTAGCAATGCATTACGCATTTTCAGTATTCTCAGAAACGCATCTCTTCCAAACCACAAGCAAACAATACTAGTGTCTTTTGAAGCGTGATTCCATGTGAAATTTGTCCCTAGCCCACTTCGGGAATGAATCTCTCACGATCCTTTTTCTCAAGAACCGATTTCTACCCCTGACCAGTAGTGCATCCTCGTGGCGATTAAGCAAAGATTCCTTGAAAAAAAGGTCACTAGCACAATTCACAAAGGATTTTGCACATTTTCTTCGTCTTTCTCACGAACCGATCTCTTTGGAAACCGGCAGGAGACATTCCTCATAAGGAATGTCTTTTAGACAAAGAGTCCTTGAGAAATTACTCCCTAGAACAGAGCAGGACTAAATATCGGATTTTCGTAAAGCTCACCAACCGATCTCGTCCAAATGAGAATTATAGCATCCTAATCGCTCTTGAAGCAGTATTCCTTGAGAAATTGACACTAGCACAGCTCAGGAAGGATTTTCACATTTTTTGTATTTCTCACTAACTGATCTCTAACAAACCACTAGCAGAGCATCCTAGTCACTTTAGAAGCATGAGTCCATGAGAAATTTCTCACTACCACAGATCAGGACTATAATTCGCATTATCCATTGTTCTCAGGAACCGATCTCTTATAAACCACTCGCAGAGCATCCTAATGGCTTTTAAAAGATGATTCCTTGCAAAAAATTTCCTTAGCTCAGCTCAGCAATGTATTTCTCATTTTCAGTATTCTCACAAACCCATCTCTTCCAAACTACAAGCAGACAATACTAATGTCTTTTGAAGCGTGATTCCTTGTGACATTTGTCCCCAGCAGAGATGAGCAATGAATCTCTCATGTTTCCTTTTCACACTAACCGATCCCTACCAACAGACCAGTAGTGCCTCCTAGTGGCGTTTAAACAAAGATTCCTTGAACAAATGTGTCACTTGTGCAGCTCAGGAAGCATTTTCATATTTGTTTTATTTCTCACTAAGTGATCTCTACCAAGCCATGAGCAGAGCATCCTGATGTCTCTTGAAGGGCGATTCCATGTGAAATTTGTCCGTAGCCCAGATCAGGAATATGTTTCTCATTTTTCGTCTTTCTCACAAACCCAGCTCTACCAATCGTTTAGCACTGTCTTGTAATGGTTTTCAGACGAAGATTCCTTGAGAAATTTATCACTAGCATAGTTCAGCAATGTATTTCTCCTTTTCAGTATTCTCGCAAAGGCATCTCTTCCAAACCACTAGCAGACAATACTAATGTCTTTTGGAGCGTGACTCCTTGGGAGAATTGTCCCTAGCAGAGATCAAGACTAAAGCTCTCATGATTCCTTTTCACACAGACCAATCTCTACCATCTGACCAGTAGTGCGTGCTAGTGGCGTTCAAGCAGATTCCTTGAACAAATTGTCACTAGCGCAGCTCAGAAAGCATTTTCATATTTTTTGTATTTCTGACTAAGTGAGCTCCACCAAACCACGAGCAGAGCATTCTGATGTCTTTTGAACCATGAGTCCATGTGAAATGTTCACTGTCACAGAGCAGGAATATAATTCGCATTATCCATTTTTCTCAGGAAGCGATCGCTTTCAAACCACTAACAGCGCATCCTTTTGGCTTTTAGAAGATGATTCCTTGCGAAATTTTTCCCTAACTCAGATTAGCAATGCATTACGCATTTTCAGTATTCTCAGAAAGGCATCTCTTCCAAACCACAAGCAAACAATACTAGTGTCTTTTGAAGCGTGATTCCATGTGAAATTTGTCCCTAGCCCACTTCGGGAATGAATCTCTCACGATCCTTTTTCTCAAGAACCGATTTCTACCCCTGACCAGTAGTGCATCCTCGTGGCGATTAAGCAAAGATTCCTTGAAAAAAAGGTCACTAGCACAATTCACAAAGGATTTTGCACATTTTCTTCGTCTTTCTCACGAACCGATCTCTTTGGAAACCGGCAGGAGACATTCCTCATAAGGAATGTCTTTTAGACAAAGAGTCCTTGAGAAATTACTCCCTAGAACAGAGCAGGACTAAATATCGGATTTTCGTAAAGCTCACCAACCGATCTCGTCCAAATGAGAATTATAGCATCCTAATCGCTCTTGAAGCAGTATTCCTTGAGAAATTGACACTAGCACAGCTCAGGAAGGATTTTCACATTTTTTGTATTTCTCACTAACTGATCTCTAACAAACCACTAGCAGAGCATCCTAGTCACTTTAGAAGCATGAGTCCATGAGAAATTTCTCACTACCACAGATCAGGACTATAATTCGCATTATCCATTGTTCTCAGGAACCGATCTCTTTTAAACCACTCGCAGAGCATCCTAATGGCTTTTAAAAGATGATTCCTTGCAAAAAATTTCCTTAGCTCAGCTCAGCAATGTATTTCTCATTTTCAGTATTCTCACAAACCCATCTCTTCCAAACTACAAGCAGACAATACTAATGTCTTTTGAAGCGTGATTCCTTGTGACATTTGTCCCCAGCAGAGATGAGCAATGAATCTCTCATGTTTCCTTTTCACACTAACCGATCCCTACCAACAGACCAGTAGTGCCTCCTAGTGGCGTTTAAACAAAGATTCCTTGAACAAATGTGTCACTTGTGCAGCTCAGGAAGCATTTTCATATTTGTTGTATTTCTCACTAAGTGATCTCTACCAAGCCATGAGCAGAGCATCCTGATGTCTCTTGAAGGGCGATTCCATGTGAAATTTGTCCGTAGGCCAGATCAGGAATATGTTTCTCATTTTTCGTCTTTCTCACAAACCCAGCTCTACCAATCGTTTAGCACTGTCTTGTAATGGTTTTCAGACGAAGATTCCTTGAGAAATTTATCACTAGCATAGTTCAGCAATGTATTTCTCCTTTTCAGTATTCTCGCAAAGGCATCTCTTCCAAACCACTAGCAGACAATAGTAATGTCTTTTGGAGCGTGACTCCTTGGGAGAATTGTCCCTAGCAGAGATCAAGACTAAAGCTCTCATGATTCCTTTTCACACAGACCAATCTCTACCATCTGACCAGTAGTGCGTGCTAGTGGCGTTCAAGCAGATTCCTTGAACAAATTGTCACTAGCGCAGCTCAGAAAGCATTTTCATATTTTTTGTATTTCTGACTAAGTGAGCTCCACCAAACCACGAGCAGAGCATTCTGATGTCTTTTGAACCATGAGTCCATGTGAAATTTTCACTGTCACAGAGCAGGAATATAATTCGCATTATCCATTTTTCTCAGGAAGCGATCGCTTTCAAACCACTAACAGCGCATCCTTTTGGCTTTTAGAAGATGATTCCTTGCGAAATTTTTCCCTAACTCAGATTAGCAATGCATTTCGCATTTTCAGTATTCTCAGAAACGCATCTCTTCCAAACCACAAGCAAACAATACTAGTGTCTTTTGAAGCGTGATTCCATGTGAAATTTGTCCCTAGCCCACTTCGGGAATGAATCTCTCACGATCCTTTTTCTCAAGAACCGATTTCTACCCCTGACCAGTAGTGCATCCTCGTGGCGATTAAGCAAAGATTCCTTGAAAAAAAGGTCACTAGCACAATTCACAAAGGATTTTGCACATTTTCTCCGTCTTTCTCACGAACCGATCTCTTTGGAAACCGGCAGGAGACATTCCTCATAAGGAATGTCTTTTAGACAAAGAGTCCTTGAGAAATTACTCCCTAGAACAGAGCAGGACTAAATATCGGATTTTCGTAAAGCTCACCAACCGATCTCGTCCAAATGAGAATTATAGCATCCTAATCGCTCTTGAAGCAGTATTCCTTGAGAAATTGACACTAGCACAGCTCAGGAAGGATTTTCACATTTTTTGTATTTCTCACTAACTGATCTCTAACAAACCACTAGCAGAGCATCCTAGTCACTTTAGAAGCATGAGTCCATGAGAAATTTCTCACTACCACAGATCAGGACTATAATTCGCATTATCCATTGTTCTCAGGAACCGATCTCTTATAAACCACTCGCAGAGCATCCTAATGGCTTTTAAAAGATGATTCCTTGCAAAAAATTTCCTTAGCTCAGCTCAGCAATGTATTTCTCATTTTCAGTATTCTCACAAACCCATCTCTTCCAAACTACAAGCAGACAATACTAATGTCTTTTGAAGCGTGATTCCTTGTGACATTTGTCCCCAGCAGAGATGAGCAATGAATCTCTCATGTTTCCTTTTCACACTAACCGATCCCTACCAACAGACCAGTAGTGCCTCCTAGTGGCGTTTAAACAAAGATTCCTTGAACAAATGTGTCACTTGTGCAGCTCAGGAAGCATTTTCATATTTGTTTTATTTCTCACTAAGTGATCTCTACCAAGCCATGAGCAGAGCATCCTGATGTCTCTTGAAGGGCGATTCCATGTGAAATTTGTCCGTAGCCCAGATCAGGAATATGTTTCTCATTTTTCGTCTTTCTCACAAACCCAGCTCTACCAATCGTTTAGCACTGTCTTGTAATGGTTTTCAGACGAAGATTCCTTGAGAAATTTATCACTAGCATAGTTCAGCAATGTATTTCTCCTTTTCAGTATTCTCACAAAGGCATCTCTTCCAAACCACTAGCAGACAATACTAATGTCTTTTGGAGCGTGACTCCTTGGGAGAATTGTCCCTAGCAGAGATCAAGACTAAAGCTCTCATGATTCCTTTTCACACAGACCAATCTCTACCATCTGACCAGTAGTGCGTGCTAGTGGCGTTCAAGCAGATTCCTTGAACAAATTGTCACTAGCGCAGCTCAGAAAGCATTTTCATATTTTTTGTATTTCTGACTAAGTGAGCTCCACCAAACCACGAGCAGAGCATTCTGATGTCTTTTGAACCATGAGTCCATGTGAAATGTTCACTGTCACAGAGCAGGAATATAATTCGCATTATCCATTTTTCTCAGGAAGCGATCGCTTTCAAACCACTAACAGCGCATCCTTTTGGCTTTTAGAAGATGATTCCTTGCGAAATTTTTCCCTAACTCAGATTAGCAATGCATTTCGCATTTTCAGTATTCTCAGAAACGCATCTCTTCCAAACCACAAGCAAACAATACTAGTGTCTTTTGAAGCGTGATTCCATGTGAAATTTGTCCCTAGCCCACTTCGGGAATGAATCTCTCACGATCCTTTTTCTCAAGAACCGATTTCTACCCCTGACCAGTAGTGCATCCTCGTGGCGATTAAGCAAAGATTCCTTGAAAAAAAGGTCACTAGCACAATTCACAAAGGATTTTGCACATTTTCTCCGTCTTTCTCACGAACCGATCTCTTTGGAAACCGGCAGGAGACATTCCTCATAAGGAATGTCTTTTAGACAAAGAGTCCTTGAGAAATTACTCCCTAGAACAGAGCAGGACTAAATATCGGATTTTCGTAAAGCTCACCAACCGATCTCGTCCAAATGAGAATTATAGCATCCTAATCGCTCTTGAAGCAGTATTCCTTGAGAAATTGACACTAGCACAGCTCAGGAAGGATTTTCACATTTTTTGTATTTCTCACTAACTGATCTCTAACAAACCACTAGCAGAGCATCCTAGTCACTTTAGAAGCATGAGTCCATGAGAAATTTCTCACTACCACAGATCAGGACTATAATTCGCATTATCCATTGTTCTCAGGAACCGATCTCTTATAAACCACTCGCAGAGCATCCTAATGGCTTTTAAAAGATGATTCCTTGCAAAAAATTTCCTTAGCTCAGCTCAGCAATGTATTTCTCATTTTCAGTATTCTCACAAACCCATCTCTTCCAAACTACAAGCAGACAATACTAATGTCTTTTGAAGCGTGATTCCTTGTGACATTTGTCCCCAGCAGAGATGAGCAATGAATCTCTCATGTTTCCTTTTCACACTAACCGATCCCTACCAACAGACCAGTAGTGCCTCCTAGTGGCGTTTAAACAAAGATTCCTTGAACAAATGTGTCACTTGTGCAGCTCAGGAAGCATTTTCATATTTGTTTTATTTCTCACTAAGTGATCTCTACCAAGCCATGAGCAGAGCATCCTGATGTCTCTTGAAGGGCGATTCCATGTGAAATTTGTCCGTAGCCCAGATCAGGAATATGTTTCTCATTTTTCGTCTTTCTCACAAACCCAGCTCTACCAATCGTTTAACACTGTCTTGTAATGGTTTTCAGATGAAGATTCCTTGAGAAATTTATCACTAGCATAGTTCAGCAATGTATTTCTCCTTTTCAGTATTCTCACAAAGGCATCTCTTCCAAACCACTAGCAGACAATACTAATGTCTTTTGGAGCGTGACTCCTTGGGAGAATTGTCCCTAGCAGAGATCAAGACTAAAGCTCTCATGATTCCTTTTCACACAGACCAATCTCTACCATCTGACCAGTAGTGCGTGCTAGTGGCGTTCAAGCAGATTCCTTGAACAAATTGTCACTAGCGCAGCTCAGAAAGCATTTTCATATTTTTTGTATTTCTGACTAAGTGAGCTCCACCAAACCACGAGCAGAGCATTCTGATGTCTTTTGAACCATGAGTCCATGTGAAATGTTCACTGTCACAGAGCAGGAATATAATTCGCATTATCCATTTTTCTCAGGAAGCGATCGCTTTCAAACCACTAACAGCGCATCCTTTTGGCTTTTAGAAGATGATTCCTTGCGAAATTTCCCCCTAACTCAGATTAGCAATGCATTTCGCATTTTCAGTATTCTCAGAAACGCATCTCTTCCAAACCACAAGCAAACAATACTAGTGTCTTTTGAAGCGTGATTCCATGTGAAATTTGTCCCTAGCCCACTTCGGGAATGAATCTCTCACGATCCTTTTTCTCAAGAACCGATTTCTACCCCTGACCAGTAGTGCATCCTCGTGGTGATTAAGCAAAGATTCCTTGAAAAAAAGGTCACTAGCACAATTCACAAAGGATTTTGCACATTTTCTTCGTCTTTCTCACGAACCGATCTCTTTGGAAACCGGCAGGAGACATTCCTCATAAGAAATGTTTTTAGACAAAGAGTCCTTGAGAAATTACTCCCTAGAACAGAGCAGGACTAAATATCGGATTTTCGTAAAGCTCACTAACCGATCTCGTCCAAATGAGAATTATAGCATCCTAATCGCTCTTGAAGAAGTATTCCTTGAGAAATTGACACTAGCACAGCTCAGGAAGGATTTTCACATTTTTTGTATTTCTCACTAACTGATCTCTAACAAACCACTAGCAGAGCATCCTAGTCACTTTAGAAGCATGAGTCCATGAGAAATTTCTCACTACCACAGATCAGGACTATAATTCGCATTATCCATTGTTCTCAGGAACCGATCTCTTATAAACCACTCGCAGAGCATCCTAATGGCTTTTAAAAGATGATTCCTTGCAAAAAATTTCCTTAGCTCAGCTCAGCAATGTATTTCTCATTTTCAGTATTCTCACAAACCCATCTCTTCCAAACTACAAGCAGACAATACTAATGTCTTTTGAAGCGTGATTCCTTGTGACATTTGTCCCCAGCAGAGATGAGCAATGAATCTCTCATGTTTCCTTTTCACGCTAACCGATCCCTACCAACAGACCAGTAGTGCCTCCTAGTGGCGTTTAAACAAAGATTCCTTGAACAAATGTGTCACTTGTGCAGCTCAGGAAGCATTTTCATATTTGTTTTATTTCTCACTAAGTGATCTCTACCAAGCCATGAGCAGAGCATCCTGATGTCTCTTGAAGGGCGATTCCATGTGAAATTTGTCCGTAGGCCAGATCAGGAATATGTTTCTCATTTTTCGTCTTTCTCACAAACCCAGCTCTACCAATCGTTTAGCACTGTCTTGTAATGGTTTTCAGACGAAGATTCCTTGAGAAATTTATCACTAGCATAGTTCAGCAATGTATTTCTCCTTTTCAGTATTCTCACAAAGGCATCTCTTCCAAACCACTAGCAGACAATACTAATGTCTTTTGGAGCGTGACTCCTTGGGAGAATTGTCCCTAGCAGAGATCAAGACTAAAGCTCTCATGATTCCTTTTCACACAGACCAATCTCTACCATCTGACCAGTAGTGCGTGCTAGTGGCGTTCAAGCAGATTCCTTGAACAAATTGTCACTAGCGCAGCTCAGAAAGCATTTTCATATTTTTTGTATTTCTGACTAAGTGAGCTCCACCAAACCACGAGCAGAGCATTCTGATGTCTTTTGAACCATGAGTCCATGTGAAATTTTCACTGTCACAGAGCAGGAATATAATTCGCATTATCCATTTTTCTCAGGAAGCGATCGCTTTCAAACCACTAACAGCGCATCCTTTTGGCTTTTAGAAGATGATTCCTTGCGAAATTTTTCCCTAACTCAGATTAGCAATGCATTTCGCATTTTCAGTATTCTCAGAAACGCATCTCTTCCAAACCACAAGCAAACAATACTAGTGTCTTTTGAAGCGTGATTCCATGTGAAATTTGTCCCTAGCCCACTTCGGGAATGAATCTCTCACGATCCTTTTTCTCAAGAACCGATTTCTACCCCTGACCAGTAGTGCATCCTCGTGGTGATTAAGCAAAGATTCCTTGAAAAAAAGGTCACTAGCACAATTCACAAAGGATTTTGCACATTTTCTTCGTCTTTCTCACGAACCGATCTCTTTGGAAACCGGCAGGAGACATTCCTCATAAGGAATGTTTTTAGACAAAGAGTCCTTGAGAAATTACTCCCTAGAACAGAGCAGGACTAAATATCGGATTTTCGTAAAGCTCACTAACCGATCTCGTCCAAATGAGAATTATAGCATCCTAATCGCTCTTGAAGAAGTATTCCTTGAGAAATTGACACTAGCACAGCTCAGGAAGGATTTTCACATTTTTTGTATTTCTCACTAACTGATCTCTAACAAACCACTAGCAGAGCATCCTAGTCACTTTAGAAGCATGAGTCCATGAGAAATTTCTCACTACCACAGATCAGGACTATAATTCGCATTATCCATTGTTCTCAGGAACCGATCTCTTATAAACCACTCGCAGAGCATCCTAATGGCTTTTAAAAGATGATTCCTTGCAAAAAATTTCCTTAGCTCAGCTCAGTAATGTATTTCTCATTTTCAGTATTCTCACAAACCCATCTCTTCCAAACTACAAGCAGACAATACTAATGTCTTTTGAAGCGTGATTCCTTGTGACATTTGTCCCCAGCAGAGATGAGCAATGAATCTCTCATGTTTCCTTTTCACGCTAACCGATCCCTACCAACAGACCAGTAGTGCCTCCTGGTGGCGTTTAAACAAAGATTACTTGAACAAATGTGTCACTTGTGCAGCTCAGGAAGCATTTTCATATTTGTTGTATTTCTCACTAAGTGATCTCTACCAAGCCATGAGCAGAGCATCCTGATGTCTCTTGAAGGGCGATTCCATGTGAAATTTGTCCGTAGCCCAGATCAGGAATATGTTTCTCATTTTTCGTCTTTCTCACAAACCCAGTTCTACCAATCGTTTAGCACTGTCTTGTAATGGTTTTCAGACGAAGATTCCTTGAGAAATTTATCACTAGCATAGTTCAGCAATGTATTTCTCCTTTTCAGTATTCTCACAAAGGCATCTCTTCCAAACCACTAGCAGACAATACTAATGTCTTTTGGAGCGTGACTCTTTGGGAGAATTGTCCCTAGCAGAGATCAAGACTAAAGCTCTCATGATTCCTTTTCACACAGACCAATCTCTACCATCTGACCAGTAGTGCGTGCTAGTGGTGTTCAAGCAGATTCCTTGAACAAATTGTCACTAGCGCAGCTCAGAAAGCATTTTCATATTTTTTGTATTTCTGACTAAGTGAGCTCCACCAAACCACGAGCAGAGCATTCTGATGTCTTTTGAACCATGAGTCCATGTGAAATGTTCACTGTCACAGAGCAGGAATATAATTCGCATTATCCATTTTTCTCAGGAAGCGATCGCTTTCAAACCACTAACAGCGCATCCTTTCGGCTTTTAGAAGATGATTCCTTGCGAAATTTCCCCCTAACTCAGATTAGCAATGCATTTCGCATTTTCAGTATTCTCAGAAACGCATCTCTTCCAAACCACAAGCAAACAATACTAGTGTCTTTTGAAGCGTGATTCCATGTGAAATTTGTCCCTAGCCCACTTCGGGAATGAATCTCTCACGATCCTTTTTCTCAAGAACCGATTTCTACCCCTGACCAGTAGTGCATCCTCGTGGTGATTAAGCAAAGATTCCTTGAAAAAAAGGTCACTAGCACAATTCACAAAGGATTTTGCACATTTTCTTCGTCTTTCTCACGAACCGATCTCTTTGGAAACCGGCAGGAGACATTCCTCATAAGAAATGTTTTTAGACAAAGAGTCCTTGAGAAATTACTCCCTAGAACAGAGCAGGACTAAATATCGGATTTTCGTAAAGCTCACTAACCGATCTCGTCCAAATGAGAATTATAGCATCCTAATCGCTCTTGAAGAAGTATTCCTTGAGAAATTGACACTAGCACAGCTCAGGAAGGATTTTCACATTTTTTGTATTTCTCACTAACTGATCTCTAACAAACCACTAGCAGAGCATCCTAGTCACTTTAGAAGCATGAGTCCATGAGAAATTTCTCACTACCACAGATCAGGACTATAATTCGCATTATCCATTGTTCTCAGGAACCGATCTCTTATAAACCACTCGCAGAGCATCCTAATGGCTTTTAAAAGATGATTCCTTGCAAAAAATTTCCTTAGCTCAGCTCAGCAATGTATTTCTCATTTTCAGTATTCTCACAAACCCATCTCTTCCAAACTACAAGCAGACAATACTAATGTCTTTTGAAGCGTGATTCCTTGTGACATTTGTCCCCAGCAGAGATGAGCAATGAATCTCTCATGTTTCCTTTTCACGCTAACCGATCCCTACCAACAGACCAGTAGTGCCTCCTAGTGGCGTTTAAACAAAGATTCCTTGAACAAATGTGTCACTTGTGCAGCTCAGGAAGCATTTTCATATTTGTTTTATTTCTCACTAAGTGATCTCTACCAAGCCATGAGCAGAGCATCCTGATGTCTCTTGAAGGGCGATTCCATGTGAAATTTGTCCGTAGGCCAGATCAGGAATATGTTTCTCATTTTTCGTCTTTCTCACAAACCCAGCTCTACCAATCGTTTAGCACTGTCTTGTAATGGTTTTCAGACGAAGATTCCTTGAGAAATTTATCACTAGCATAGTTCAGCAATGTATTTCTCCTTTTCAGTATTCTCACAAAGGCATCTCTTCCAAACCACTAGCAGACAATACTAATGTCTTTTGGAGCGTGACTCCTTGGGAGAATTGTCCCTAGCAGAGATCAAGACTAAAGCTCTCATGATTCCTTTTCACACAGACCAATCTCTACCATCTGACCAGTAGTGCGTGCTAGTGGCGTTCAAGCAGATTCCTTGAACAAATTGTCACTAGCGCAGCTCAGAAAGCATTTTCATATTTTTTGTATTTCTGACTAAGTGAGCTCCACCAAACCACGAGCAGAGCATTCTGATGTCTTTTGAACCATGAGTCCATGTGAAATTTTCACTGTCACAGAGCAGGAATATAATTCGCATTATCCATTTTTCTCAGGAAGCGATCGCTTTCAAACCACTAACAGCGCATCCTTTTGGCTTTTAGAAGATGATTCCTTGCGAAATTTTTCCCTAACTCAGATTAGCAATGCATTTCGCATTTTCAGTATTCTCAGAAACGCATCTCTTCCAAACCACAAGCAAACAATACTAGTGTCTTTTGAAGCGTGATTCCATGTGAAATTTGTCCCTAGCCCACTTCGGGAATGAATCTCTCACGATCCTTTTTCTCAAGAACCGATTTCTACCCCTGACCAGTAGTGCATCCTCGTGGTGATTAAGCAAAGATTCCTTGAAAAAAAGGTCACTAGCACAATTCACAAAGGATTTTGCACATTTTCTTCGTCTTTCTCACGAACCGATCTCTTTGGAAACCGGCAGGAGACATTCCTCATAAGGAATGTTTTTAGACAAAGAGTCCTTGAGAAATTACTCCCTAGAACAGAGCAGGACTAAATATCGGATTTTCGTAAAGCTCACTAACCGATCTCGTCCAAATGAGAATTATAGCATCCTAATCGCTCTTGAAGAAGTATTCCTTGAGAAATTGACACTAGCACAGCTCAGGAAGGATTTTCACATTTTTTGTATTTCTCACTAACTGATCTCTAACAAACCACTAGCAGAGCATCCTAGTCACTTTAGAAGCATGAGTCCATGAGAAATTTCTCACTACCACAGATCAGGACTATAATTCGCATTATCCATTGTTCTCAGGAACCGATCTCTTATAAACCACTCGCAGAGCATCCTAATGGCTTTTAAAAGATGATTCCTTGCAAAAAATTTCCTTAGCTCAGCTCAGTAATGTATTTCTCATTTTCAGTATTCTCACAAACCCATCTCTTCCAAACTACAAGCAGACAATACTAATGTCTTTTGAAGCGTGATTCCTTGTGACATTTGTCCCCAGCAGAGATGAGCAATGAATCTCTCATGTTTCCTTTTCACGCTAACCGATCCCTACCAACAGACCAGTAGTGCCTCCTGGTGGCGTTTAAACAAAGATTACTTGAACAAATGTGTCACTTGTGCAGCTCAGGAAGCATTTTCATATTTGTTGTATTTCTCACTAAGTGATCTCTACCAAGCCATGAGCAGAGCATCCTGATGTCTCTTGAAGGGCGATTCCATGTGAAATTTGTCCGTAGCCCAGATCAGGAATATGTTTCTCATTTTTCGTCTTTCTCACAAACCCAGTTCTACCAATCGTTTAGCACTGTCTTGTAATGGTTTTCAGACGAAGATTCCTTGAGAAATTTATCACTAGCATAGTTCAGCAATGTATTTCTCCTTTTCAGTATTCTCACAAAGGCATCTCTTCCAAACCACTAGCAGACAATACTAATGTCTTTTGGAGCGTGACTCTTTGGGAGAATTGTCCCTAGCAGAGATCAAGACTAAAGCTCTCATGATTCCTTTTCACACAGACCAATCTCTACCATCTGACCAGTAGTGCGTGCTAGTGGTGTTCAAGCAGATTCCTTGAACAAATTGTCACTAGCGCAGCTCAGAAAGCATTTTCATATTTTTTGTATTTCTGACTAAGTGAGCTCCACCAAACCACGAGCAGAGCATTCTGATGTCTTTTGAACCATGAGTCCATGTGAAATGTTCACTGTCACAGAGCAGGAATATAATTCGCATTATCCATTTTTCTCAGGAAGCGATCGCTTTCAAACCACTAACAGCGCATCCTTTCGGCTTTTAGAAGATGATTCCTTGCGAAATTTTTCCCTAACTCAGATTAGCAATGCATTTCGCATTTTCAGTATTCTCAGAAACGCATCTCTTCCAAACCACAAGCAAACAATACTAGTGTCTTTTGAAGCGTGATTCCATGTGAAATTTGTCCCTAGCCCACTTCGGGAATGAATCTCACACGATCCTTTTTCTCAAGAACCGATTTCTACCCCTGACCAGTAGTGCATCCTCGTGGCGATTAAGCAAAGATTCCTTGAAAAAAAGGTCACTAGCACAATTCACAAAGGATTTTGCACATTTTCTTCGTCTTTCTCACGAACCGATCTCTTTGGAAACCGGCAGGAGACATTCCTCATAAGGAATGTTTTTAGACAAAGTGTCCTTGAGAAATTACTCCCTAGAACAGAGCAGGACTAAATATCGGATTTTCGTAAAGCTCACCAACCGATCTCGTCCAAATGAGAATTATAGCATCCTAATCGCTCTTGAAGAAGTATTCCTTGAGAAATTGACACTAGCACAGCTCAGGAAGGATTTTCACATTTTTTGTATTTCTCACTAACTGATCTCTAACAAACCACTAGCAGAGCATCCTAGTCACTTTAGAAGCATGAGTCCATGAGAAATTTCTCACTACCACAGATCAGGACTATAATTCGCATTATCCATTGTTCTCAGGAACCGATCTCTTACAAACCACACGCAGAGCATCCTAATGGCTTTTAAAAGATGATTCCTTGCAAAAAATTTCCTTAGCTCAGCTCAGCAATGTATTTCTCATTTTCAGTATTCTCACAAACCCATCTCTTCCAAACTACAAGCAGACAATACTAATGTCTTTTGAAGCGTGATTCCTTGTGACATTTGTCCCCAGCAGAGATGAGCAATGAATCTCTCATGTTTCCTTTTCACACTAACCGATCCCTACCAACAGAACAGTAGTGCCTCCTAGTGGCGTTTAAACAAAGATTCCTTGAACGAATGTGTCACTTGTGCAGCTCAGGAAGCATTTTCATATTTGTTGTATTTCTCACTAAGTGATCTCTACCAAGCCATGAGCAGAGCATCCTGATGTCTCTTGAAGGGCGATTCCATGTGAAATTTGTCCGTAGGCCAGATCAGGAATATGTTTCTCATTTTTCGTCTTTCTCACAAACCCAGCTCTACCAATCGTTTAGCACTGTCTTGTAATGGTTTTCAGACGAAGATTCCTTGAGAAATTTATCACTAGCATAGTTCAGCAATGTATTTCTCCTTTTCAGTATTCTCACAAAGGCATCTCTTCCAAACCACTAGCAGACAATAGTAATGTCTTTTGGAGCGTGACTCCTTGGGAGAATTGTCCCTAGCAGAGATCAAGACTAAAGCTCTCATGATTCCTTTTCACACAGACCAATCTCTACCATCTGACCAGTAGTGCGTGCTAGTGGCGTTCAAGCAGATTCCTTGAACAAATTGTCACTAGCGCAGCTCAGAAAGCATTTTCATATTTTTTGTATTTCTGACTAAGTGAGCTCCACCAAACCACGAGCAGAGCATTCTGATGTCTTTTGAACCATGAGTCCATGTGAAATGTTCACTGTCACAGAGCAGGAATATAATTCGCATTATCCATTTTTCTCAGGAAGCGATCGCTTTCAAACCACTAACAGCGCATCCTTTTGGCTTTTAGAAGATGATTCCTTGCGAAATTTTTCCCTAACTCAGATTAGCAATGCATTTCGCATTTTCAGTATTCTCAGAAACGCATCTCTTCCAAACCACAAGCAAACAATACTAGTGTCTTTTGAAGCGTGATTCCATGTGAAATTTGTCCCTAGCCCACTTCGGGAATGAATCTCTCACGATCCTTTTTCTCAAGAACCGATTTCTACCCCTGACCAGTAGTGCATCCTCGTGGTGATTAAGCAAAGATTCCTTGAAAAAAAGGTCACTAGCACAATTCACAAAGGATTTTGCACATTTTCTTCGTCTTTCTCACGAACCGATCTCTTTGGAAACCGGCAGGAGACATTCCTCATAAGGAATGTTTTTAGACAAAGAGTCCTTGAGAAATTACTCCCTAGAACAGAGCAGGACTAAATATCGGATTTTCGTAAAGCTCACTAACCGATCTCGTCCAAATGAGAATTATAGCATCCTAATCGCTCTTGAAGAAGTATTCCTTGAGAAATTGACACTAGCACAGCTCAGGAAGGATTTTCACATTTTTTGTATTTCTCACTAACTGATCTCTAACAAACCACTAGCAGAGCATCCTAGTCACTTTAGAAGCATGAGTCCATGAGAAATTTCTCACTACCACAGATCAGGACTATAATTCGCATTATCCATTGTTCTCAGGAACCGATCTCTTATAAACCACTCGCAGAGCATCCTAATGGCTTTTAAAAGATGATTCCTTGCAAAAAATTTCCTTAGCTCAGCTCAGTAATGTATTTCTCATTTTCAGTATTCTCACAAACCCATCTCTTCCAAACTACAAGCAGACAATACTAATGTCTTTTGAAGCGTGATTCCTTGTGACATTTGTCCCCAGCAGAGATGAGCAATGAATCTCTCATGTTTCCTTTTCACGCTAACCAATCCCTACCAACAGACCAGTAGTGCCTCCTGGTGGCGTTTAAACAAAGATTACTTGAACAAATGTGTCACTTGTGCAGCTCAGGAAGCATTTTCATATTTGTTGTATTTCTCACTAAGTGATCTCTACCAAGCCATGAGCAGAGCATCCTGATGTCTCTTGAAGGGCGATTCCATGTGAAATTTGTCCGTAGCCCAGATCAGGAATATGTTTCTCATTTTTCGTCTTTCTCACAAACCCAGTTCTACCAATCGTTTAGCACTGTCTTGTAATGGTTTTCAGACGAAGATTCCTTGAGAAATTTATCACTAGCATAGTTCAGCAATGTATTTCTCCTTTTCAGTATTCTCACAAAGGCATCTCTTCCAAACCACTAGCAGACAATACTAATGTCTTTTGGAGCGTGACTCTTTGGGAGAATTGTCCCTAGCAGAGATCAAGACTAAAGCTCTCATGATTCCTTTTCACACAGACCAATCTCTACCATCTGACCAGTAGTGCGTGCTAGTGGTATTCAAGCAGATTCCTTGAACAAATTGTCACTAGCGCAGCTCAGAAAGCATTTTCATATTTTTTGTATTTCTGACTAAGTGAGCTCCACCAAAGCACGAGCAGAGCATTCTGATGTCTTTTGAACCATGAGTCCATGTGAAATTTTCACTGTCACAGAGCAGGAATATAATTCGCATTATCCATTTTTCTCAGGAAGCGATTGCTTTCAAACCACTAACAGCGCATCCTTTCGGCTTTTAGAAGATGATTCCTTGCGAAATTTTTCCCTAACTCAGATTAGCAATGCATTTCGCATTTTCAGTATTCTCAGAAACGCATCTCTTCCAAACCACAAGCAAACAATACTAGTGTCTTTTGAAGCGTGATTCCATGTGAAATTTGTCCCTAGCCCACTTCGGGAATGAATCTCACACGATCCTTTTTCTCAAGAACCGATTTCTACCCCTGACCAGTAGTGCATCCTCGTGGCGATTAAGCAAAGATTCCTTGAAAAAAAGGTCACTAGCACAATTCACAAAGGATTTTGCACATTTTCTTCGTCTTTCTCACGAACCGATCTCTTTGGAAACCGGCAGGAGACATTCCTCATAAGGAATGTTTTTAGACAAAGTGTCCTTGAGAAATTACTCCCTAGAACAGAGCAGGACTAAATATCGGATTTTCGTAAAGCTCACCAACCGATCTCGTCCAAATGAGAATTATAGCATCCTAATCGCTCTTGAAGAAGTATTCCTTGAGAAATTGACACTAGCACAGCTCAGGAAGGATTTTCACATTTTTTGTATTTCTCACTAACTGATCTCTAACAAACCACTAGCAGAGCATCCTAGTCACTTTAGAAGCATGAGTCCATGAGAAATTTCTCACTACCACAGATCAGGACTATAATTCGCATTATCCATTGTTCTCAGGAACCGATCTCTTACAAACCACACGCAGAGCATCCTAATGGCTTTTAAAAGATGATTCCTTGCAAAAAATTTCCTTAGCTCAGCTCAGCAATGTATTTCTCATTTTCAGTATTCTCACAAACCCATCTCTTCCAAACTACAAGCAGACAATACTAATGTCTTTTGAAGCGTGATTCCTTGTGACATTTGTCCCCAGCAGAGATGAGCAATGAATCTCTCATGTTTCCTTTTCACACTAACCGATCCCTACCAACAGAACAGTAGTGCCTCCTAGTGGCGTTTAAACAAAGATTCCTTGAACGAATGTGTCACTTGTGCAGCTCAGGAAGCATTTTCATATTTGTTGTATTTCTCACTAAGTGATCTCTACCAAGCCATGAGCAGAGCATCCTGATGTCTCTTGAAGGGCGATTCCATGTGAAATTTGTCCGTAGGCCAGATCAGGAATATGTTTCTCATTTTTCGTCTTTCTCACAAACCCAGCTCTACCAATCGTTTAGCACTGTCTTGTAATGGTTTTCAGACGAAGATTCCTTGAGAAATTTATCACTAGCATAGTTCAGCAATGTATTTCTCCTTTTCAGTATTCTCACAAAGGCATCTCTTCCAAACCACTAGCAGACAATAGTAATGTCTTTTGGAGCGTGACTCCTTGGGAGAATTGTCCCTAGCAGAGATCAAGACTAAAGCTCTCATGATTCCTTTTCACACAGACCAATCTCTACCATCTGACCAGTAGTGCGTGCTAGTGGCGTTCAAGCAGATTCCTTGAACAAATTGTCACTAGGGCAGCTCAGAAAGCATTTTCATATTTTTTGTATTTCTGACTAAGTGAGCTCCACCAAACCACGAGCAGAGCATTCTGATGTCTTTTGAACCATGAGTCCATGTGAAATTTTCACTGTCACAGAGCAGGAATATAATTCGCATTATCCATTTTTCTCAGGAAGCGATCGCTTTCAAACCACTAACAGCGCATCCTTTTGGCTTTTAGAAGATGATTCCTTGCGAAATTTTTCCCTAACTCAGATTAGCAATGCATTTCGCATTTTCAGTATTCTCAGAAACGCATCTCTTCCAAACCACAAGCAAACAATACTAGTGTCTTTTGAAGCGTGATTCCATGTGAAATTTGTCCCTAGCCCACTTCGGGAATGAATCTCTCACGATCCTTTTTCTCAAGAACCGATTTCTACCCCTGACCAGTAGTGCATCCTCGTGGCGATTAAGCAAAGATTCCTTGAAAAAAAGGTCACTAGCACAATTCACAAAGGATTTTGCACATTTTCTCCGTCTTTCTCACTAACCGATCTCTTTGGAAACCGGCAGGAGACATTCCTCATAAGGAATGTCTTTTAGACAAAGAGTCCTTGAGAAATTACTCCCTAGAACAGAGCAGGACTAAATATCGGATTTTCGTAAAGCTCACCAACCGATCTCGTCCAAATGAGAATTATAGCATCCTAATCGCTCTTGAAGCAGTATTCCTTGAGAAATTGACACTAGCACAGCTCAGGAAGGATTTTCACATTTTTTGTATTTCTCACTAACTGATCTCTAACAAACCACTAGCAGAGCATCCTAGTCACTTTAGAAGCATGAGTCCATGAGAAATTTCTCACTACCACAGATCAGGACTATAATTCGCATTATCCATTGTTCTCAGGAACCGATCTCTTATAAACCACTCGCAGAGCATCCTAATGGCTTTTAAAAGATGATTCCTTGCAAAAAATTTCCTTAGCTCAGCTCAGCAATGTATTTCTCATTTTCAGTATTCTCACAAACCCATCTCTTCCAAACTACAAGCAGACAATACTAATGTCTTTTGAAGCGTGATTCCTTGTGACATTTGTCCCCAGCAGAGATGAGCAATGAATCTCTCATGTTTCCTTTTCACACTAACCGATCCCTACCAACAGACCAGTAGTGCCTCCTAGTGGCGTTTAAACAAAGATTCCTTGAACAAATGTGTCACTTGTGCAGCTCAGGAAGCATTTTCATATTTGTTTTATTTCTCACTAAGTGATCTCTACCAAGCCATGAGCAGAGCATCCTGATGTCTCTTGAAGGGCGATTCCATGTGAAATTTGTCCGTAGCCCAGATCAGGAATATGTTTCTCATTTTTCGTCTTTCTCACAAACCCAGCTCTACCAATCGTTTAACACTGTCTTGTAATGGTTTTCAGATGAAGATTCCTTGAGAAATATATCACTAGCATAGTTCAGCAATGTATTTCTCCTTTTCAGTATTCTCACAAAGGCATCTCTTCCAAACCACTAGCAGACAATACTAATGTCTTTTGGAGCGTGACTCCTTGGGAGAATTGTCCCTAGCAGAGATCAAGACTAAAGCTCTCATGATTCCTTTTCACACAGACCAATCTCTACCATCTGACCAGTAGTGCGTGCTAGTGGCGTTCAAGCAGATTCCTTGAACAAATTGTCACTAGCGCAGCTCAGAAAGCATTTTCATATTTTTTGTATTTCTGACTAAGTGAGCTCCACCAAACCACGAGCAGAGCATTCTGATGTCTTTTGAACCATGAGTCCATGTGAAATGTTCACTGTCACAGAGCAGGAATATAATTCGCATTATCCATTTTTCTCAGGAAGCGATCGCTTTCAAACCACTAACAGCGCATCCTTTTGGCTTTTAGAAGATGATTCCTTGCGAAATTTTTCCCTAACTCAGATTAGCAATGCATTTCGCATTTTCAGTATTCTCAGAAACGCATCTCTTCCAAACCACAAGCAAACAATACTAGTGTCTTTTGAAGCGTGATTCCATGTGAAATTTGTCCCTAGCCCACTTCGGGAATGAATCTCTCACGATCCTTTTTCTCAAGAACCGATTTCTACCCCTGACCAGTAGTGCATCCTCGTGGTGATTAAGCAAAGATTCCTTGAAAAAAAGGTCACTAGCACAATTCACAAAGGATTTTGCACATTTTCTTCGTCTTTCTCACGAACCGATCTCTTTGGAAACCGGCAGGAGACATTCCTCATAAGGAATGTTTTTAGACAAAGAGTCCTTGAGAAATTACTCCCTAGAACAGAGCAGGACTAAATATCGGATTTTCGTAAAGCTCACTAACCGATCTCGTCCAAATGAGAATTATAGCATCCTAATCGCTCTTGAAGAAGTATTCCTTGAGAAATTGACACTAGCACAGCTCAGGAAGGATTTTCACATTTTTTGTATTTCTCACTAACTGATCTCTAACAAACCACTAGCAGAGCATCCTAGTCACTTTAGAAGCATGAGTCCATGAGAAATTTCTCACTACCACAGATCAGGACTATAATTCGCATTATCCATTGTTCTCAGGAACCGATCTCTTATAAACCACTCGCAGAGCATCCTAATGGCTTTTAAAAGATGATTCCTTGCAAAAAATTTCCTTAGCTCAGCTCAGTAATGTATTTCTCATTTTCAGTATTCTCACAAACCCATCTCTTCCAAACTACAAGCAGACAATACTAATGTCTTTTGAAGCGTGATTCCTTGTGACATTTGTCCCCAGCAGAGATGAGCAATGAATCTCTCATGTTTCCTTTTCACGCTAACCGATCCCTACCAACAGACCAGTAGTGCCTCCTGGTGGCGTTTAAACAAAGATTACTTGAACAAATGTGTCACTTGTGCAGCTCAGGAAGCATTTTCATATTTGTTGTATTTCTCACTAAGTGATCTCTACCAAGCCATGAGCAGAGCATCCTGATGTCTCTTGAAGGGCGATTCCATGTGAAATTTGTCCGTAGCCCAGATCAGGAATATGTTTCTCATTTTTCGTCTTTCTCACAAACCCAGTTCTACCAATCGTTTAGCACTGTCTTGTAATGGTTTTCAGACGAAGATTCCTTGAGAAATTTATCACTAGCATAGTTCAGCAATGTATTTCTCCTTTTCAGTATTCTCACAAAGGCATCTCTTCCAAACCACTAGCAGACAATACTAATGTCTTTTGGAGCGTGACTCTTTGGGAGAATTGTCCCTAGCAGAGATCAAGACTAAAGCTCTCATGATTCCTTTTCACACAGACCAATCTCTACCATCTGACCAGTAGTGCGTGCTAGTGGTATTCAAGCAGATTCCTTGAACAAATTGTCACTAGCGCAGCTCAGAAAGCATTTTCATATTTTTTGTATTTCTGACTAAGTGAGCTCCACCAAACCACGAGCAGAGCATTCTGATGTCTTTTGAACCATGAGTCCATGTGAAATTTTCACTGTCACAGAGCAGGAATATAATTCGCATTATCCATTTTTCTCAGGAAGCCATCGCTTTCAAACCACTAACAGCGCATCCTTTCGGCTTTTAGAAGATGATTCCTTGCGAAATTTTTCCCTAACTCAGATTAGCAATGCATTTCGCATTTTCAGTATTCTCAGAAACGCATCTCTTCCAAACCACAAGCAAACAATACTAGTGTCTTTTGAAGCATGATTCCATGTGAAATTTGTCCCTAGCCCACTTCGGGAATGAATCTCACACGATCCTTTTTCTCAAGAACCGATTTCTACCCCTGACCAGTAGTGCATCCTCGTGGCGATTAAGCAAAGATTCCTTGAAAAAAAGGTCACTAGCACAATTCACAAAGGATTTTGCACATTTTCTTCGTCTTTCTCACGAACCGATCTCTTTGGAAACCGGCAGGAGACATTCCTCATAAGGAATGTTTTTAGACAAAGTGTCCTTGAGAAATTACTCCCTAGAACAGAGCAGGACTAAATATCGGATTTTCGTAAAGCTCACCAACCGATCTCGTCCAAATGAGAATTATAGCATCCTAATCGCTCTTGAAGCAGTATTCCTTGAGAAATTGACACTAGCACAGCTCAGGAAGGATTTTCACATTTTTTGTATTTCTCACTAACTGATCTCTAACAAACCACTAGCAGAGCATCCTAGTCACTTTAGAAGCATGAGTCCATGAGAAATTTCTCACTACCACAGATCAGGACTATAATTCACATTATCCATTGTTCTCAGGAACCGATCTCTTATAAACCACTCGCAGAGCATCCTAATGGCTTTTAAAAGATGATTCCTTGCAAAAAATTTCCTTAGCTCAGCTCAGCAATGTATTTCTCATTTTCAGTATTCTCACAAACCCATCTCTTCCAAACTACAAGCAGACAATACTAATGTCTTTTGAAGCGTGATTCCTTGTGACATTTGTCCCCAGCAGAGATGAGCAATGAATCTCTCATGTTTCCTTTTCACACTAACCGATCCCTACCAACAGACCAGTAGTGCCTCCTAGTGGCGTTTAAACAAAGATTCCTTGAACAAATGTGTCACTTGTGCAGCTCAGGAAGCATTTTCATATTTGTTTTATTTCTCACTAAGTGATCTCTACCAAGCCATGAGCAGAGCATCCTGATGTCTCTTGAAGGGCGATTCCATGTGAAATTTGTCCGTAGCCCAGATCAGGAATATGTTTCTCATTTTTCGTCTTTCTCACAAACCCAGCTCTACCAATCGTTTAGCACTGTCTTGTAATGGTTTTCAGACGAAGATTCCTTGAGAAATTTATCACTAGCATAGTTCAGCAATGTATTTCTCCTTTTCAGTATTCTCACAAAGGCATCTCTTCCAAACCACTAGCAGACAATACTAATGTCTTTTGGAGCGTGACTCCTTGGGAGAATTGTCCCTAGCAGAGATCAAGACTAAAGCTCTCATGATTCCTTTTCACACAGACCAATCTCTACCATCTGACCAGTAGTGCGTGCTAGTGGCGTTCAAGCAGATTCCTTGAACAAATTGTCACTAGCGCAGCTCAGAAAGCATTTTCATATTTTTTGTATTTCTGACTAAGTGAGCTCCACCAAACCACGAGCAGAGCATTCTGATGTCTTTTGAACCATGAGTCCATGTGAAATTTTCACTGTCACAGAGCAGGAATATAATTCGCATTATCCATTTTTCTCAGGAAGCGATCGCTTTCAAACCACTAACAGCGCATCCTTTTGGCTTTTAGAAGATGATTCCTTGCGAAATTTTTCCCTAACTCAGATTAGCAATGCATTACGCATTTTCAGTATTCTCAGAAACGCATCTCTTCCAAACCACAAGCAAACAATACTAGTGTCTTTTGAAGCGTGATTCCATGTGAAATTTGTCCCTAGCCCACTTCGGGAATGAATCTCTCACGATCCTTTTTCTCAAGAACCGATTTCTACCCCTGACCAGTAGTGCATCCTCGTGGCGATTAAGCAAAGATTCCTTGAAAAAAAGGTCACTAGCACAATTCACAAAGGATTTTGCACATTTTCTTCGTCTTTCTCACGAACCGATCTCTTTGGAAACCGGCAGGAGACATTCCTCATAAGGAATGTCTTTTAGACAAAGAGTCCTTGAGAAATTACTCCCTAGAACAGAGCAGGACTAAATATCGGATTTTCGTAAAGCTCACCAACCGATCTCGTCCAAATGAGAATTATAGCATCCTAATCGCTCTTGAAGCAGTATTCCTTGAGAAATTGACACTAGCACAGCTCAGGAAGGATTTTCACATTTTTTGTATTTCTCACTAACTGATCTCTAACAAACCACTAGCAGAGCATCCTAGTCACTTTAGAAGCATGAGTCCATGAGAAATTTCTCACTACCACAGATCAGGACTATAATTCGCATTATCCATTGTTCTCAGGAACCGATCTCTTATAAACCACTCGCAGAGCATCCTAATGGCTTTTAAAAGATGATTCCTTGCAAAAAATTTCCTTAGCTCAGCTCAGCAATGTATTTCTCATTTTCAGTATTCTCACAAACCCATCTCTTCCAAACTACAAGCAGACAATACTAATGTCTTTTGAAGCGTGATTCCTTGTGACATTTGTCCCCAGCAGAGATGAGCAATGAATCTCTCATGTTTCCTTTTCACACTAACCGATCCCTACCAACAGACCAGTAGTGCCTCCTAGTGGCGTTTAAACAAAGATTCCTTGAACAAATGTGTCACTTGTGCAGCTCAGGAAGCATTTTCATATTTGTTTTATTTCTCACTAAGTGATCTCTACCAAGCCATGAGCAGAGCATCCTGATGTCTCTTGAAGGGCGATTCCATGTGAAATTTGTCCGTAGCCCAGATCAGGAATATGTTTCTCATTTTTCGTCTTTCTCACAAACCCAGCTCTACCAATCGTTTAGCACTGTCTTGTAATGGTTTTCAGACGAAGATTCCTTGAGAAATTTATCACTAGCATAGTTCAGCAATGTATTTCTCCTTTTCAGTATTCTCACAAAGGCATCTCTTCCAAACCACTAGCAGACAATACTAATGTCTTTTGGAGCGTGACTCCTTGGGAGAATTGTCCCTAGCAGAGATCAAGACTAAAGCTCTCATGATTCCTTTTCACACAGACCAATCTCTACCATCTGACCAGTAGTGCGTGCTAGTGGCGTTCAAGCAGATTCCTTGAACAAATTGTCACTAGCGCAGCTCAGAAAGCATTTTCATATTTTTTGTATTTCTGACTAAGTGAGCTCCACCAAACCACGAGCAGAGCATTCTGATGTCTTTTGAACCATGAGTCCATGTGAAATTTTCACTGTCACAGAGCAGGAATATAATTCGCATTGTCCATTTTTCTCAGGAAGCGATCGCTTTCAAACCACTAACAGCGCATCCTTTTGGCTTTTAGAAGATGATTCCTTGCGAAATTTTTCCCTAACTCAGATTAGCAATGCATTTCGCATTTTCAGTATTCTCAGAAACGCATCTCTTCCAAACCACAAGCAAACAATACTAGTGTCTTTTGAAGCGTGATTCCATGTGAAATTTGTCCCTAGCCCACTTCGGGAATGAATCTCTCACGATCCTTTTTCTCAAGAACCGATTTCTACCCCTGACCAGTAGTGCATCCTCGTGGCGATTAAGCAAAGATTCCTTGAAAAAAAGGTCACTAGCACAATTCACAAAGGATTTTGCACATTTTCTCCGTCTTTCTCACTAACCGATCTCTTTGGAAACCGGCAGGAGACATTCCTCATAAGGAATGTCTTTTAGACAAAGAGTCCTTGAGAAATTACTCCCTAGAACAGAGCAGGACTAAATATCGGATTTTCGTAAAGCTCACCAACCGATCTCGTCCAAATGAGAATTATAGCATCCTAATCGCTCTTGAAGCAGTATTCCTTGAGAAATTGACACTAGCACAGCTCAGGAAGGATTTTCACATTTTTTGTATTTCTCACTAACTGATCTCTAACAAACCACTAGCAGAGCATCCTAGTCACTTTAGAAGCATGAGTCCATGAGAAATTTCTCACTACCACAGATCAGGACTATAATTCGCATTATCCATTGTTCTCAGGAACCGATCTCTTATAAACCACTCGCAGAGCATCCTAATGGCTTTTAAAAGATGATTCCTTGCAAAAAATTTCCTTAGCTCAGCTCAGCAATGTATTTCTCATTTTCAGTATTCTCACAAACCCATCTCTTCCAAACTACAAGCAGACAATACTAATGTCTTTTGAAGCGTGATTCCTTGTGACATTTGTCCCCAGCAGAGATGAGCAATGAATCTCTCATGTTTCCTTTTCACACTAACCGATCCCTACCAACAGACCAGTAGTGCCTCCTAGTGGCGTTTAAACAAAGATTCCTTGAACAAATGTGTCACTTGTGCAGCTCAGGAAGCATTTTCATATTTGTTTTATTTCTCACTAAGTGATCTCTACCAAGCCATGAGCAGAGCATCCTGATGTCTCTTGAAGGGCGATTCCATGTGAAATTTGTCCGTAGCCCAGATCAGGAATATGTTTCTCATTTTTCGTCTTTCTCACAAACCCAGCTCTACCAATCGTTTAGCACTGTCTTGTAATGGTTTTCAGACGAAGATTCCTTGAGAAATTTATCACTAGCATAGTTCAGCAATGTATTTCTCCTTTTCAGTATTCTCACAAAGGCATCTCTTCCAAACCACTAGCAGACAATACTAATGTCTTTTGGAGCGTGACTCCTTGGGAGAATTGTCCCTAGCAGAGATCAAGACTAAAGCTCTCATGATTCCTTTTCACACAGACCAATCTCTACCATCTGACCAGTAGTGCGTGCTAGTGGCGTTCAAGCAGATTCCTTGAACAAATTGTCACTAGCGCAGCTCAGAAAGCATTTTCATATTTTTTGTATTTCTGACTAAGTGAGCTCCACCAAACCACGAGCAGAGCATTCTGATGTCTTTTGAACCATGAGTCCATGTGAAATTTTCACTGTCACAGAGCAGGAATATAATTCGCATTATCCATTTTTCTCAGGAAGCGATCGCTTTCAAACCACTAACAGCGCATCCTTTTGGCTTTTAGAAGATGATTCCTTGCGAAATTTTTCCCTAACTCAGATTAGCAATGCATTACGCATTTTCAGTATTCTCAGAAACGCATCTCTTCCAAACCACAAGCAAACAATACTAGTGTCTTTTGAAGCGTGATTCCATGTGAAATTTGTCCCTAGCCCACTTCGGGAATGAATCTCTCACGATCCTTTTTCTCAAGAACCGATTTCTACCCCTGACCAGTAGTGCATCCTCGTGGCGATTAAGCAAAGATTCCTTGAAAAAAAGGTCACTAGCACAATTCACAAAGGATTTTGCACATTTTCTTCGTCTTTCTCACGAACCGATCTCTTTGGAAACCGGCAGGAGACATTCCTCATAAGGAATGTCTTTTAGACAAAGAGTCCTTGAGAAATTACTCCCTAGAACAGAGCAGGACTAAATATCGGATTTTCGTAAAGCTCACCAACCGATCTCGTCCAAATGAGAATTATAGCATCCTAATCGCTCTTGAAGCAGTATTCCTTGAGAAATTGACACTAGCACAGCTCAGGAAGGATTTTCACATTTTTTGTATTTCTCACTAACTGATCTCTAACAAACCACTAGCAGAGCATCCTAGTCACTTTAGAAGCATGAGTCCATGAGAAATTTCTCACTACCACAGATCAGGACTATAATTCGCATTATCCATTGTTCTCAGGAACCGATCTCTTATAAACCACTCGCAGAGCATCCTAATGGCTTTTAAAAGATGATTCCTTGCAAAAAATTTCCTTAGCTCAGCTCAGCAATGTATTTCTCATTTTCAGTATTCTCACAAACCCATCTCTTCCAAACTACAAGCAGACAATACTAATGTCTTTTGAAGCGTGATTCCTTGTGACATTTGTCCCCAGCAGAGATGAGCAATGAATCTCTCATGTTTCCTTTTCACACTAACCGATCCCTACCAACAGACCAGTAGTGCCTCCTAGTGGCGTTTAAACAAAGATTCCTTGAACAAATGTGTCACTTGTGCAGCTCAGGAAGCATTTTCATATTTGTTTTATTTCTCACTAAGTGATCTCTACCAAGCCATGAGCAGAGCATCCTGATGTCTCTTGAAGGGCGATTCCATGTGAAATTTGTCCGTAGCCCAGATCAGGAATATGTTTCTCATTTTTCGTCTTTCTCACAAACCCAGCTCTACCAATCGTTTAGCACTGTCTTGTAATGGTTTTCAGACGAAGATTCCTTGAGAAATTTATCACTAGCATAGTTCAGCAATGTATTTCTCCTTTTCAGTATTCTCACAAAGGCATCTCTTCCAAACCACTAGCAGACAATACTAATGTCTTTTGGAGCGTGACTCCTTGGGAGAATTGTCCCTAGCAGAGATCAAGACTAAAGCTCTCATGATTCCTTTTCACACAGACCAATCTCTACCATCTGACCAGTAGTGCGTGCTAGTGGCGTTCAAGCAGATTCCTTGAACAAATTGTCACTAGCGCAGCTCAGAAAGCATTTTCATATTTTTTGTATTTCTGACTAAGTGAGCTCCACCAAACCACGAGCAGAGCATTCTGATGTCTTTTGAACCATGAGTCCATGTGAAATTTTCACTGTCACAGAGCAGGAATATAATTCGCATTATCCATTTTTCTCAGGAAGCGATCGCTTTCAAACCACTAACAGCGCATCCTGTTGGCTTTTAAAAGATGATTCCTTGCGAAATTTTTCCCTATCTCAGATTAGCAATGCATTACGCATTTTCAGTATTCTCAGAAACACATCTCTTCCAAACCACAAGCAAACAATACTAGTGTCTTTTGAAGCGTGATTCCATGTGAAATTTGTCCCTAGCCCACTTCGGGAATGAATCTCTCACGATCCTTTTTCTCAAGAACCGATTTCTACATCCTCGTGGCGATTAAGCAAAGATTCCTTGAAAAGAAGGTCACTAGCACAATTCACAAAGGATTTTGCACATTTTCTTTGTCTTTCTCACGAACCGATCTCTTTGGAAACCGGCAGGAGACATTCCTCATAAGGAATGTTTTTAGACAAAGAGTCCTTGAGAAATTACTCCCTAGAACAGAGCAGGACTAAATATCGGATTTTCGTAAAACTCACCAACCGATCTCGTCCAAATGAGAATTATAGCATCCTAATCGCTCTTGAAGCAGTATTCCTTGAGAAATTGACACTAGCACAGCTCAGGAAGGATTTTCACATTTTTTGTATTTCTCACTAACTGATCTCTAACAAACCACTAGCAGAGCATCCTAGTCACTTTAGAAGCATGAGTCCATGAGAAATTTCTCACTACCACAGATCAGGACTATAATTCGCATTATCCATTGTTCTCAGGAACCGATCTCTTATAAACCACTCGCAGAGCATCCTAATGGCTTTTAAAAGATGATTCCTTGCAAAAAATTTCCTTAGCTCAGCTCAGCAATGTATTTCTCATTTTCAGTATTCTCACAAACCCATCTCTTCCAAACTACAAGCAGACAATACTAATGTCTTTTGAAGCGTGATTCCTTGTGACATTTGTCCCCAGCAGAGATGAGCAATGAATCTCTCATGTTTCCTTTTCACACTAACCGATCCCTACCAACAGACCAGTAGTGCCTCCTAGTGGCGTTTAAACAAAGATTCCTTGAACAAATGTGTCACTTGTGCAGCTCAGGAAGCATTTTCATATTTGTTGTATTTCTCACTAAGTGATCTCTACCAAGCCATGAGCAGAGCATCCTGATGTCTCTTGAAGGGCGATTCCATGTGAAATTTGTCCGTAGCCCAGATCAGGAATATGTTTCTCATTTTTCGTCTTTCTCACAAACCCAGCTCTACCAATCGTTTAGCACTGTCTTGTAATGGTTTTCAGACGAAGATTCCTTGAGAAATTTATCACTAGCATAGTTCAGCAATGTATTTCTCCTTTTCAGTATTCTCACAAAGGCATCTCTTCCAAACCACTAGCAGACAATAGTAATGTCTTTTGGAGCGTGACTCCTTGGGAGAATTGTCCCTAGCAGAGATCAAGACTAAAGCTCTCATGATTCCTTTTCACACAGACCAATCTCTACCATCTGACCAGTAGTGCGTGCTAGTGGCGTTCAAGCAGATTCCTTGAACAAATTGTCACTAGCGCAGCTCAGAAGGCATTTTCATATTTTTTGTATTTCTGACTAAGTGAGCTCCACCAAACCACGAGCAGAGCATTCTGATGTCTTTTGAACCATGAGTCCATGTGAAATTTTCACTGTCACAGAGCAGGAATATAATTCGCATTATCCATTTTTCTCAGGAAGCGATCGCTTTCAAACCACTAACAGCGCATCCTTTTGGCTTTTAGAAGATGATTCCTTGCGAAATTTTTCCCTAACTCAGATTAGCAATGCATTTCGCATTTTCAGTATTCTCAGAAACGCATCTCTTCCAAACCACAAGCAAACAATACTAGTGTCTTTTGAAGCGTGATTCCATGTGAAATTTGTCCCTAGCCCACTTCGGGAATGAATCTCTCACGATCCTTTTTCTCAAGAACCGATTTCTACCCCTGACCAGTAGTGCATCCTCGTGGCGATTAAGCAAAGATTCCTTGAAAAGAAGGTCACTAGCACAATTCACAAAGGATTTTGCACATTTTCTTCGTCTTTCTCACGAACCGATCTCTTTGGAAACCGGCAGGAGACATTCCTCATAAGGAATGTTTTTAGACAAAGAGTCCTTGAGAAATTACTCCCTAGAACAGAGCAGGACTAAATATCGGATTTTCGTAAAGCTCACCAACCGATCTCGTCCAAATGAGAATTATAGCATCCTAATCGCTCTTGAAGCAGTATTCCTTGAGAAATTGACACTAGCACAGCTCAGGAAGGATTTTCACATTTTTTGTATTTCTCACTAACTGATCTCTAACAAACCACTAGCAGAGCATCCTAGTCACTTTAGAAGCATGAGTCCATGAGAAATTTCTCACTACCACAGATCAGGACTATAATTCGCATTATCCATTGTTCTCAGGAACCGATCTCTTATAAACCACTCGCAGAGCATCCTAATGGCTTTTAAAAGATGATTCCTTGCAAAAAATTTCCTTAGCTCAGCTCAGCAATGTATTTCTCATTTTCAGTATTCTCACAAACCCATCTCTTCCAAACTACAAGCAGACAATACTAATGTCTTTTGAAGCGTGATTCCTTGTGACATTTGTCCCCAGCAGAGATGAGCAATGAATCTCTCATGTTTCCTTTTCACACTAACCGATCCCTACCAACAGACCAGTAGTGCCTCCTAGTGGCGTTTAAACAAAGATTCCTTGAACAAATGTGTCACTTGTGCAGCTCAGGAAGCATTTTCATATTTGTTTTATTTCTCACTAAGTGATCTCTACCAAGCCATGAGCAGAGCATCCTGATGTCTCTTGAAGGGCGATTCCATGTGAAATTTGTCCGTAGCCCAGATCAGGAATATGTTTCTCATTTTTCGTCTTTCTCACAAACCCAGCTCTACCAATCGTTTAGCACTGTCTTGTAATGGTTTTCAGACGAAGATTCCTTGAGAAATTTATCACTAGCATAGTTCAGCAATGTATTTCTCCTTTTCAGTATTCTCACAAAGGCATCCCTTCCAAACCACTAGCAGACAATACTAATGTCTTTTGGAGCGTGACTCCTTGGGAGAATTGTCCCTAGCAGAGATCAAGACTAAAGCTCTCATGATTCCTTTTCACACAGACCAATCTCTACCATCTGACCAGTAGTGCGTGCTAGTGGCGTTCAAGTAGATTCCTTGAACAAATTGTCACTAGCGCAGCTCAGAAAGCATTTTCATATTTTTTGTATTTCTGACTAAGTGAGCTCCACCAAACCACGAGCAGAGCATTCTGATGTCTTTTGAACCATGAGTCCATGTGAAATTTTCACTGTCACAGAGCAGGAATATAATTCGCATTATCCATTTTTCTCAGGAACCGATCGCTTTCAAACCACTAACAGCGCATCCTTTTGGCTTTTAGAAGATGATTCCTTGCGAAATTTTTCCCTAACTCAGATTAGCAATGCATTTCGCATTTTCAGTATTCTCAGAAACGCATCTCTTCCAAACCACAAGCAAACAATACTAGTGTCTTTTGAAGCGTGATTCCATGTGAAATTTGTCCCTAGCCCACTTCGGGAATGAATCTCTCACGATCCTTTTTCTCAAGAACCGATTTCTACCCCTGACCAGTAGTGCATCCTCGTGGCGATTAAGCAAAGATTCCTTGAAAAGAAGGTCACTAGCACAATTCACAAAGGATTTTGCACATTTTCTTCGTCTTTCTCACGAACCGATCTCTTTGGAAACCGGCAGGAGACATTCCTCATAAGGAATGTTTTTAGACAAAGAGTCCTTGAGAAATTACTCCCTAGAACAGAGCAGGACTAAATATCGGATTTTCGTAAAGCTCACCAACCGATCTCGTCCAAATGAGAATTATAGCATCCTAATCGCTCTTGAAGCAGTATTCCTTGAGAAATTGACACTAGCACAGCTCAGGAAGGATTTTCACATTTTTTGTATTTCTCACTAACTGATCTCTAACAAACCACTAGCAGAGCATCCTAGTCACTTTAGAAGCATGAGTCCATGAGAAATTTCTCACTACCACAGATCAGGACTATAATTCGCATTATCCATTGTTCTCAGGAACCGATCTCTTATAAACCACTCGCAGAGCATCCTAATGGCTTTTAAAAGATGATTCCTTGCAAAAAATTTCCTTAGCTCAGCTCAGCAATGTATTTCTCATTTTCAGTATTCTCACAAACCCATCTCTTCCAAACTACAAGCAGACAATACTAATGTCTTTTGAAGCGTGATTCCTTGTGACATTTGTCCCCAGCAGAGATGAGCAATGAATCTCTCATGTTTCCTTTTCACACTAACCGATCCCTACCAACAGACCAGTAGTGCCTCCTAGTGGCGTTTAAACAAAGATTCCTTGAACAAATGTGTCACTTGTGCAGCTCAGGAAGCATTTTCATATTTGTTTTATTTCTCACTAAGTGATCTCTACCAAGCCATGAGCAGAGCATCCTGATGTCTCTTGAAGGGCGATTCCATGTGAAATTTGTCCGTAGCCCAGATCAGGAATATGTTTCTCATTTTTCGTCTTTCTCACAAACCCAGCTCTACCAATCGTTTAGCACTGTCTTGTAATGGTTTTCAGACGAAGATTCCTTGAGAAATTTATCACTAGCATAGTTCAGCAATGTATTTCTCCTTTTCAGTATTCTCACAAAGGCATCTCTTCCAAACCACTAGCAGACAATACTAATGTCTTTTGGAGCGTGACTCCTTGGGAGAATTGTCCCTAGCAGAGATCAAGACTAAAGCTCTCATGATTCCTTTTCACACAGACCAATCTCTACCATCTGACCAGTAGTGCGTGCTAGTGGCGTTCAAGCAGATTCCTTGAACAAATTGTCACTAGCGCTGCTCAGAAAGCATTTTCATATTTTTTGTGTTTCTGACTAAGTGAGCTCCACCAAACCACGAGCAGAGCATTCTGATGTCTTTTGAACCATGAGTCCATGTGAAATTTTCACTGTCACAGAGCAGGAATATAATTCGCATTATCCATTTTTCTCAGGAAGCGATCGCTTTCAAACCACTAACAGCGCATCCTTTTGGCTTTTAGAAGATGATTCCTTGCGAAATTTTTCCCTAACTCAGATTAGCAATGCATTTCGCATTTTCAGTATTCTCAGAAACGCATCTCTTCCAAACCACAAGCAAACAATACTAGTGTCTTTTGAAGCGTGATTCCTTGTGAAATTTGTCCCTAGCCCACTTCGGGAATGAATCTCTCACGATCCTTTTTCTCAAGAACCGATTTCTACATCCTCGTGGCGATTAAGCAAAGATTCCTTGAAAAGAAGGTCACTAGCACAATTCACAAAGGATTTTGCACATTTTCTTCGTCTTTCTCACGAACCGATCTCTTTGGAAACCGGCAGGAGACATTCCTCATAAGGAATGTTTTTAGACAAAGAGTCCTTGAGAAATTACTCCCTAGAACAGAGCAGGACTAAATATCGGATTTTCGTAAAGCTCACCAACCGATCTCGTCCAAATGAGAATTATAGCATCCTAATCGCTCTTGAAGCAGTATTCCTTGAGAAATTGACACTAGCACAGCTCAGGAAGGATTTTCACATTTTTTGTATTTCTCACTAACTGATCTCTAACAAACCACTAGCAGAGCATCCTAGTCACTTTAGAAGCATGAGTCCATGAGAAATTTCTCACTACCACAGATCAGGACTATAATTCGCATTATCCATTGTTCTCAGGAACCGATCTCTTATAAACCACTCGCAGAGCATCCTAATGGCTTTTAAAAGATGATTCCTTGCAAAAAATTTCCTTAGCTCAGCTCAGCAATGTATTTCTCATTTTCAGTATTCTCACAAACCCATCTCTTCCAAACTACAAGCAGACAATACTAATGTCTTTTGAAGCGTGATTCCTTGTGACATTTGTCCCCAGCAGAGATGAGCAATGAATCTCTCATGTTTCCTTTTCACACTAACCGATCCCTACCAACAGACCAGTAGTGCCTCCTAGTGGCGTTTAAACAAAGATTCCTTGAACAAATGTGTCACTTGTGCAGCTCAGGAAGCATTTTCATATTTGTTTTATTTCTCACTAAGTGATCTCTACCAAGCCATGAGCAGAGCATCCTGATGTCTCTTGAAGGGCGATTCCATGTGAAATTTGTCCGTAGGCCAGATCAGGAATATGTTTCTCATTTTTCGTCTTTCTCACAAACCCAGCTCTACCAATCGTTTAGCACTGTCTTGTAATGGTTTTCAGACGAAGATTCCTTGAGAAATTTATCACTAGCATAGTTCAGCAATGTATTTCTCCTTTTCAGTATTCTCACAAAGGCATCCCTTCCAAACCACTAGCAGACAATACTAATGTCTTTTGGAGCGTGACTCCTTGGGAGAATTGTCCCTAGCAGAGATCAAGACTAAAGCTCTCATGATTCCTTTTCACACAGACCAATCTCTACCATCTGACCAGTAGTGCGTGCTAGTGGCGTTCAAGTAGATTCCTTGAACAAATTGTCACTAGCGCAGCTCAGAAAGCATTTTCATATTTTTTGTATTTCTGACTAAGTGAGCTCCACCAAACCACGAGCAGAGCATTCTGATGTCTTTTGAACCATGAGTCCATGTGAAATTTTCACTGTCACAGAGCAGGAATATAATTCGCATTATCCATTTTTCTCAGGAACCGATCGCTTTCAAACCACTAACAGCGCATCCTTTTGGCTTTTAGAAGATGATTCCTTGCGAAATTTTTCCCTAACTCAGATTAGCAATGCATTTCGCATTTTCAGTATTCTCAGAAACGCATCTCTTCCAAACCACAAGCAAACAATACTAGTGTCTTTTGAAGCGTGATTCCATGTGAAATTTGTCCCTAGCCCACTTCGGGAATGAATCTCTCACGATCCTTTTTCTCAAGAACCGATTTCTACCCCTGACCAGTAGTGCATCCTCGTGGCGATTAAGCAAAGATTCCTTGAAAAGAAGGTCACTAGCACAATTCACAAAGGATTTTGCACATTTTCTTCGTCTTTCTCACGAACCGATCTCTTTGGAAACCGGCAGGAGACATTCCTCATAAGGAATGTTTTTAGACAAAGAGTCCTTGAGAAATTACTCCCTAGAACAGAGCAGGACTAAATATCGGATTTTCGTAAAGCTCACCAACCGATCTCGTCCAAATGAGAATTATAGCATCCTAATCGCTCTTGAAGCAGTATTCCTTGAGAAATTGACACTAGCACAGCTCAGGAAGGATTTTCACATTTTTTGTATTTCTCACTAACTGATCTCTAACAAACCACTAGCAGAGCATCCTAGTCACTTTAGAAGCATGAGTCCATGAGAAATTTCTCACTACCACAGATCAGGACTATAATTCGCATTATCCATTGTTCTCAGGAACCGATCTCTTATAAACCACTCGCAGAGCATCCTAATGGCTTTTAAAAGATGATTCCTTGCAAAAAATTTCCTTAGCTCAGCTCAGCAATGTATTTCTCATTTTCAGTATTCTCACAAACCCATCTCTTCCAAACTACAAGCAGACAATACTAATGTCTTTTGAAGCGTGATTCCTTGTGACATTTGTCCCCAGCAGAGATGAGCAATGAATCTCTCATGTTTCCTTTTCACACTAACCGATCCCTACCAACAGACCAGTAGTGCCTCCTAGTGGCGTTTAAACAAAGATTCCTTGAACAAATGTGTCACTTGTGCAGCTCAGGAAGCATTTTCATATTTGTTTTATTTCTCACTAAGTGATCTCTACCAAGCCATGAGCAGAGCATCCTGATGTCTCTTGAAGGGCGATTCCATGTGAAATTTGTCCGTAGCCCAGATCAGGAATATGTTTCTCATTTTTCGTCTTTCTCACAAACCCAGCTCTACCAATCGTTTAGCACTGTCTTGTAATGGTTTTCAGACGAAGATTCCTTGAGAAATTTATCACTAGCATAGTTCAGCAATGTATTTCTCCTTTTCAGTATTCTCACAAAGGCATCTCTTCCAAACCACTAGCAGACAATACTAATGTCTTTTGGAGCGTGACTCCTTGGGAGAATTGTCCCTAGCAGAGATCAAGACTAAAGCTCTCATGATTCCTTTTCACACAGACCAATCTCTACCATCTGACCAGTAGTGCGTGCTAGTGGCGTTCAAGTAGATTCCTTGAACAAATTGTCACTAGCGCAGCTCAGAAAGCATTTTCATATTTTTTGTATTTCTGACTAAGTGAGCTCCACCAAACCACGAGCAGAGCATTCTGATGTCTTTTGAACCATGAGTCCATGTGAAATTTTCACTGTCACAGAGCAGGAATATAATTCGCATTATCCATTTTTCTCAGGAAGCGATCGCTTTCAAACCACTAACAGCGCATCCTTTTGGCTTTTAGAAGATGATTCCTTGTGAAATTTTTCCCTAACTCAGATTAGCAATGCATTTCGCATTTTCAGTATTCTCAGAAACGCATCTCTTCCAAACCACAAGCAAACAATACTAGTGTCTTTTGAAGCGTGATTCCATGTGAAATTTGTCCCTAGCCCACTTCGGGAATGAATCTCTCACGATCCTTTTTCTCAAGAACCGATTTAGACTCATAGACTCATAGACTCATAGATTCTAAGGTCAGAAGGGACCAATATGGTCATCTAGTCTGACCTCCCGCATGATGCAGGCCACAAAGCTGACCCACCCACAACAGAATATTCCAGCCTGCGAGCCCTGCCCTATGCTGCGGAGGAAGGCGAAAAACCTGACCAGTAGTGCATCCTCGTGGCGATTAAGCAAAGATTCCTTGAAAAGAAGGTCACTAGCACAATTCACAAAGGATTTTGCACATTTTCTTCGTCTTTCTCACGAACCGATCTCTTTGGAAACCGGCAGGAGACATTCCTCATAAGGAATGTTTTTAGACAAAGCGTCCTTGAGAAATTACTCCCTAGAACAGAGCAGGACTAAATATCGGATTTTCGTAAAGCTCACCAACCGATCTCGTCCAAATGAGAATTATAGCATCCTAATCGCTCTTGAAGCAGTATTCCTTGAGAAATTGACACTAGCACAGCTCAGGAAGGATTTTCACTTTTTTTGTATTTCTCACTAACTGATCTCTAACAAACCACTAGCAGAGCATCCTAGTCACTTTAGAAGCATGAGTCCATGAGAAATTTCTCACTACCACAGATCAGGACTATAATTCGCATTATCCATTGTTCTCAGGAACCGATCTCTTATAAACCACTCGCAGAGCATCCTAATGGCTTTTAAAAGATGATTCCTTGCAAAAAAATTCCTTAGCTCAGCTCAGCAATGTATTTCTCATTTTCAGTATTCTCACAAACCCATCTCTTCCAAACTACAAGCAGACAATACTAATGTCTTTTGAAGCGTGATTCCTTGTGACATTTGTCCCCAGCAGAGATGAGCAATGAATCTCTCATGTTTCCTTTTCACACTAACCGATCCCTACCAACAGACCAGTAGTGCCTCCTAGTGGCGTTTAAACAAAGATTACTTGAACAAATGTGTCACTTGTGCAGCTCAGGAAGCATTTTCATATTTGTTGTATTTCTCACTAAGTGATCTCTACCAAGCCATGAGCAGAGCATCCTGATGTCTCTTGAAGGGCGATTCCATGTGAAATTTGTCCGTAGGCCAGATAAGGAATATGTTTCTCATTTTTCGTCTTTCTCACAAACCCAGCTCTACCAATCGTTTAGCACTGTCTTGTAATGGTTTTCAGACGAAGATTCCTTGAGAAATTTATCACTAGCATAGTTCAGCAATGTATTTCTCCTTTTCAGTATTCTCACAAAGGCATCTCTTCCAAACCACTAGCAGACAATACTAATGTCTTTTGGAGCGTGACTCCTTGGGAGAATTGTCCCTAGCAGAGATCAAGACTAAAGCTCTCATGATTCCTTTTCACACAGACCAATCTCTACCATCTGACCAGTAGTGCGTGCTAGTGGCGTTCAAGCAGATTCCTTGAACAAATTGTCACTAGCGCAGCTCAGAAAGCATTTTCATATTTTTTGTATTTCTGACTAAGTGAGCTCCACCAAACCACGAGCAGAGCATTCTGATGTCTTTTGAACCATGAGTCCATGTGAAATTTTCACTGTCACAGAGCAGGAATATAATTCGCATTATCCATTTTTCTCAGGAAGCGATCGCTTTCAAACCACTAACAGTGCATCCTTTTGGCTTTTAGAAGATGATTCCTTGCGAAATTTTTCCCTAACTCAGATTAGCAATGCATTTCGCATTTTCAGTATTCTCAGAAACGCATCTCTTCCAAACCACAAGCAAACAATACTAGTGTCTTTTGAAGCGTGATTCCATGTGAAATTTGTCCCTAGCCCACTTCGGGAATGAATCTCTCACGATCCTTTTTCTCAAGAACCGATTTCTACCCCTGACCAGTAGTGCATCCTCGTGGCGATTAAGCAAAGATTCCTTGAAAAGAAGGTCACTAGCACAATTCACAAAGGATTTTGCACATTTTCTTCGTCTTTCTCACGAACCGATCTCTTTGGAAACCGGCAGGAGACATTCCTCATAAGGAATGTTTTTAGACAAAGAGTCCTTGAGAAATTACTCCCTAGAACAGAGCAGGACTAAATATCGGATTTTCGTAAAGCTCACCAACCGATCTCGTCCAAATGAGAATTATAGCATCCTAATCGCTCTTGAAGCAGTATTCCTTGAGAAATTGACACTAGCACAGCTCAGGAAGGATTTTCACATTTTTTGTATTTCTCACTAACTGATCTCTAACAAACCACTAGCAGAGCATCCTAGTCACTTTAGAAGCATGAGTCCATGAGAAATTTCTCACTACCACAGATCAGGACTATAATTCGCATTATCCATTGTTCTCAGGAACCGATCTCTTATAAACCACTCGCAGAGCATCCTAATGGCTTTTAAAAGATGATTCCTTGCAAAAAATTTCCTTAGCTCAGCTCAGCAATGTATTTCTCATTTTCAGTATTCTCACAAACCCATCTCTTCCAAACTACAAGCAGACAATACTGATGTCTTTTGAAGCGTGATTCCTTGTGACATTTGTCCCCAGCAGAGATGAGCAATGAATCTCTCATGTTTCCTTTTCACACTAACCGATCCCTACCAACAGACCAGTAGTGCCTCCTAGTGGCGTTTAAACAAAGATTCCTTGAACAAATGTGTCACTTGTGCAGCTCAGGAAGCATTTTCATATTTGTTTTATTTCTCACTAAGTGATCTCTACCAAGCCATGAGCAGAGCATCCTGATGTCTCTTGAAGGGCGATTCCATGTGAAATTTGTCCGTAGCCCAGATCAGGAATATGTTTCTCATTTTTCGTCTTTCTCACAAACCCAGCTCTACCAATCGTTTATCACTGTCTTGTAATGGTTTTCAGACGAAGATTCCTTGAGAAATTTATCACTAGCATAGTTCAGCAATGTATTTCTCCTTTTCAGTATTCTCACAAAGGCATCTCTTCCAAACCACTAGCAGACAATACTAATGTCTTTTGGAGCGTGACTCCTTCGGAGAATTGTCCCTAGCAGAGATCAGGACTAAAGCTCTCATGATTCCTTTTCACACAGACCAATCTCTACCATCTGACCAGTAGTGTGTGCTAGTGGCGTTCAAGCAGATTCCTTGAACAAATTGTCACTAGGGCAGCTCAGAAAGCATTTTCATATTTTTTGTATTTCTGACTAAGTGAGCTCCACCAAACCACGAGCAGAGCATTCTGATGTCTTTTGAACCATGAGTCCATGTGAAATTTTCACTGTCACAGAGCAGGAATATAATTCGCATTATCCATTTTTCTCAGGAAGCGATCGCTTTCAAACCACTAACAGCGCATCCTTTTGGCTTTTAGAAGATGATTCCTTGCGAAATTTTTCCCTAACTCAGATTAGCAATGCATTTCGCATTTTCAGTATTCTCAGAAACGCATCTCTTCCAAACCACAAGCAAACAATACTAGTGTCTTTTGAAGCGTGATTCCATGTGAAATTTGTCCCTAGCCCACTTCGGGAATGAATCTCTCACGATCCTTTTTCTCAAGAACCGATTTCTACCCCTGACCAGTAGTGCATCCTCGTGGCGATTAAGCAAAGATTCCTTGAAAAGAAGGTCACTAGCACAATTCACAAAGGATTTTGCACATTTTCTTCGTCTTTCTCACGAACCGATCTCTTTGGAAACCGGCAGGAGACATTCCTCATAAGGAATGTTTTTAGACAAAGAGTCCTTGAGAAATTACTCCCTAGAACAGAGCAGGACTAAATATCGGATTTTCGTAAAGCTCACCAACCGATCTCGTCCAAATGAGAATTATAGCATCCTAATCGCTCTTGAAGCAGTATTCCTTGAGAAATTGACACTAGCACAGCTCAGGAAGGATTTTCACATTTTTTGTATTTCTCACTAACTGATCTCTAACAAACCACTAGCAGAGCATCCTAGTCACTTTAGAAGCATGAGTCCATGAGAAATTTCTCACTACCACAGATCAGGACTATAATTCGCATTATCCATTGTTCTCAGGAACCGATCTCTTATAAACCACTCGCAGAGCATCCTAATGGCTTTTAAAAGATGATTCCTTGCAAAAAATTTCCTTAGCTCAGCTCAGCAATGTATTTCTCATTTTCAGTATTCTCACAAACCCATCTCTTCCAAACTACAAGCAGACAATACTAATGTCTTTTGAAGCGTGATTCCTTGTGACATTTGTCCCCAGCAGAGATGAGCAATGAATCTCTCATGTTTCCTTTTCACACTAACCGATCCCTACCAACAGACCAGTAGTGCCTCCTAGTGGCGTTTAAACAAAGATTCCTTGAACAAATGTGTCACTTGTGCAGCTCAGGAAGCATTTTCATATTTGTTTTATTTCTCACTAAGTGATCTCTACCAAGCCATGAGCAGAGCATCCTGATGTCTCTTGAAGGGCGATTCCATGTGAAATTTGTCCGTAGGCCAGATCAGGAATATGTTTCTCATTTTTCGTCTTTCTCACAAACCCAGCTCTACCAATCGTTTAGCACTGTCTTGTAATGGTTTTCAGACGAAGATTCCTTGAGAAATTTATCACTAGCATAGTTCAGCAATGTATTTCTCCTTTTCAGTATTCTCACAAAGGCATCTCTTCCAAACCACTAGCAGACAATACTAATGTCTTTTGGAGCGTGACTCCTTGGGAGAATTGTCCCTAGCAGAGATCAAGACTAAAGCTCTCATGATTCCTTTTCACACAGACCAATCTCTACCATCTGACCAGTAGTGCGTGCTAGTGGCGTTCAAGTAGATTCCTTGAACAAATTGTCACTAGCGCAGCTCAGAAAGCATTTTCATATTTTTTGTATTTCTGACTAAGTGAGCTCCACCAAACCACGAGCAGAGCATTCTGATGTCTTTTGAACCATGAGTCCATGTGAAATTTTCACTGTCACAGAGCAGGAATATAATTCGCATTATCCATTTTTCTCAGGAACCGATCGCTTTCAAACCACTAACAGCGCATCCTTTTGGCTTTTAGAAGATGATTCCTTGCGAAATTTTTCCCTAACTCAGATTAGCAATGCATTTCGCATTTTCAGTATTCTCAGAAACGCATCTCTTCCAAACCACAAGCAAACAATACTAGTGTCTTTTGAAGCGTGATTCCATGTGAAATTTGTCCCTAGCCCACTTCGGGAATGAATCTCTCACGATCCTTTTTCTCAAGAACCGATTTCTACCCCTGACCAGTAGTGCATCCTCGTGGCGATTAAGCAAAGATTCCTTGAAAAGAAGGTCACTAGCACAATTCACAAAGGATTTTGCACATTTTCTTCGTCTTTCTCACGAACCGATCTCTTTGGAAACCGGCAGGAGACATTCCTCATAAGGAATGTTTTTAGACAAAGAGTCCTTGAGAAATTACTCCCTAGAACAGAGCAGGACTAAATATCGGATTTTCGTAAAGCTCACCAACCGATCTCGTCCAAATGAGAATTATAGCATCCTAATCGCTCTTGAAGCAGTATTCCTTGAGAAATTGACACTAGCACAGCTCAGGAAGGATTTTCACATTTTTTGTATTTCTCACTAACTGATCTCTAACAAACCACTAGCAGAGCATCCTAGTCACTTTAGAAGCATGAGTCCATGAGAAATTTCTCACTACCACAGATCAGGACTATAATTCGCATTATCCATTGTTCTCAGGAACCGATCTCTTATAAACCACTCGCAGAGCATCCTAATGGCTTTTAAAAGATGATTCCTTGCAAAAAATTTCCTTAGCTCAGCTCAGCAATGTATTTCTCATTTTCAGTATTCTCACAAACCCATCTCTTCCAAACTACAAGCAGACAATACTAATGTCTTTTGAAGCGTGATTCCTTGTGACATTTGTCCCCAGCAGAGATGAGCAATGAATCTCTCATGTTTCCTTTTCACACTAACCGATCCCTACCAACAGACCAGTAGTGCCTCCTAGTGGCGTTTAAACAAAGATTCCTTGAACAAATGTGTCACTTGTGCAGCTCAGGAAGCATTTTCATATTTGTTTTATTTCTCACTAAGTGATCTCTACCAAGCCATGAGCAGAGCATCCTGATGTCTCTTGAAGGGCGATTCCATGTGAAATTTGTCCGTAGCCCAGATCAGGAATATGTTTCTCATTTTTCGTCTTTCTCACAAACCCAGCTCTACCAATCGTTTAGCACTGTCTTGTAATGGTTTTCAGACGAAGATTCCTTGAGAAATTTATCACTAGCATAGTTCAGCAATGTATTTCTCCTTTTCAGTATTCTCACAAAGGCATCTCTTCCAAACCACTAGCAGACAATACTAATGTCTTTTGGAGCGTGACTCCTTGGGAGAATTGTCCCTAGCAGAGATCAAGACTAAAGCTCTCATGATTCCTTTTCACACAGACCAATCTCTACCATCTGACCAGTAGTGCGTGCTAGTGGCGTTCAAGTAGATTCCTTGAACAAATTGTCACTAGCGCAGCTCAGAAAGCATTTTCATATTTTTTGTATTTCTGACTAAGTGAGCTCCACCAAACCACGAGCAGAGCATTCTGATGTCTTTTGAACCATGAGTCCATGTGAAATGTTCACTGTCACAGAGCAGGAATATAATTCGCATTATCCATTTTTCTCAGGAAGCGATCGCTTTCAAACCACTAACAGCGCATCCTTTTGGCTTTTAGAAGATGATTCCTTGCGAAATTTTTCCCTAACTCAGATTAGCAATGCATTTCGCATTTTCAGTATTCTCAGAAACGCATCTCTTCCAAACCACAAGCAAACAATACTAGTGTCTTTTGAAGCGTGATTCCATGTGAAATTTGTCCCTAGCCCACTTCGGGAATGAATCTCTCACGATCCTTTTTCTCAAGAACCGATTTAGACTCATAGACTCATAGACTCATAGATTCTAAGGTCAGAAGGGACCAATATGGTCATCTAGTCTGACCTCCCGCATGATGCAGGCCACAAAGCTGACCCACCCACAACAGAATATTCCAGCCTGCGAGCCCTGCCCTATGCTGCGGAGGAAGGCGAAAAACCTGACCAGTAGTGCATCCTCGTGGCGATTAAGCAAAGATTCCTTGAAAAGAAGGTCACTAGCACAATTCACAAAGGATTTTGCACATTTTCTTCGTCTTTCTCACGAACCGATCTCTTTGGAAACCGGCAGGAGACATTCCTCATAAGGAATGTTTTTAGACAAAGCGTCCTTGAGAAATTACTCCCTAGAACAGAGCAGGACTAAATATCGGATTTTCGTAAAGCTCACCAACCGATCTCGTCCAAATGAGAATTATAGCATCCTAATCGCTCTTGAAGCAGTATTCCTTGAGAAATTGACACTAGCACAGCTCAGGAAGGATTTTCACTTTTTTTGTATTTCTCACTAACTGATCTCTAACAAACCACTAGCAGAGCATCCTAGTCACTTTAGAAGCATGAGTCCATGAGAAATTTCTCACTACCACAGATCAGGACTATAATTCGCATTATCCATTGTTCTCAGGAACCGATCTCTTATAAACCACTCGCAGAGCATCCTAATGGCTTTTAAAAGATGATTCCTTGCAAAAAAATTCCTTAGCTCAGCTCAGCAATGTATTTCTCATTTTCAGTATTCTCACAAACCCATCTCTTCCAAACTACAAGCAGACAATACTAATGTCTTTTGAAGCGTGATTCCTTGTGACATTTGTCCCCAGCAGAGATGAGCAATGAATCTCTCATGTTTCCTTTTCACACTAACCGATCCCTACCAACAGACCAGTAGTGCCTCCTAGTGGCGTTTAAACAAAGATTACTTGAACAAATGTGTCACTTGTGCAGCTCAGGAAGCATTTTCATATTTGTTGTATTTCTCACTAAGTGATCTCTACCAAGCCATGAGCAGAGCATCCTGATGTCTCTTGAAGGGCGATTCCATGTGAAATTTGTCCGTAGGCCAGATCAGGAATATGTTTCTCATTTTTCGTCTTTCTCACAAACCCAGCTCTACCAATCGTTTAGCACTGTCTTGTAATGGTTTTCAGACGAAGATTCCTTGAGAAATTTATCACTAGCATAGTTCAGCAATGTATTTCTCCTTTTCAGTATTCTCACAAAGGCATCTCTTCCAAACCACTAGCAGACAATACTAATGTCTTTTGGAGCGTGACTCCTTGGGAGAATTGTCCCTAGCAGAGATCAAGACTAAAGCTCTCATGATTCCTTTTCACACAGACCAATCTCTACCATCTGACCAGTAGTGCGTGCTAGTGGCGTTCAAGCAGATTCCTTGAACAAATTGTCACTAGCGCAGCTCAGAAAGCATTTTCATATTTTTTGTATTTCTGACTAAGTGAGCTCCACCAAACCACGAGCAGAGCATTCTGATGTCTTTTGAACCATGAGTCCATGTGAAATGTTCACTGTCACAGAGCAGGAATATAATTCGCATTATCCATTTTTCTCAGGAAGCGATCGCTTTCAAACCACTAACAGTGCATCCTTTTGGCTTTTAGAAGATGATTCCTTGCGAAATTTTTCCCTAACTCAGATTAGCAATGCATTTCGCATTTTCAGTATTCTCAGAAACGCATCTCTTCCAAACCACAAGCAAACAATACTAGTGTCTTTTGAAGCGTGATTCCATGTGAAATTTGTCCCTAGCCCACTTCGGGAATGAATCTCTCACGATCCTTTTTCTCAAGAACCGATTTCTACCCCTGACCAGTAGTGCATCCTCGTGGCGATTAAGCAAAGATTCCTTGAAAAGAAGGTCACTAGCACAATTCACAAAGGATTTTGCACATTTTCTTCGTCTTTCTCACGAACCGATCTCTTTGGAAACCGGCAGGAGACATTCCTCATAAGGAATGTTTTTAGACAAAGAGTCCTTGAGAAATTACTCCCTAGAACAGAGCAGGACTAAATATCGGATTTTCGTAAAGCTCACCAACCGATCTCGTCCAAATGAGAATTATAGCATCCTAATCGCTCTTGAAGCAGTATTCCTTGAGAAATTGACACTAGCACAGCTCAGGAAGGATTTTCACTTTTTTTGTATTTCTCACTAACTGATCTCTAACAAACCACTAGCAGAGCATCCTAGTCACTTTAGAAGCATGAGTCCATGAGAAATTTCTCACTACCACAGATCAGGACTATAATTCGCATTATCCATTGTTCTCAGGAACCGATCTCTTATAAACCACTCGCAGAGCATCCTAATGGCTTTTAAAAGATGATTCCTTGCAAAAAATTTCCTTAGCTCAGCTCAGCAATGTATTTCTCATTTTCAGTATTCTCACAAACCCATCTCTTCCAAACTACAAGCAGACAATACTGATGTCTTTTGAAGCGTGATTCCTTGTGACATTTGTCCCCAGCAGAGATGAGCAATGAATCTCTCATGTTTCCTTTTCACACTAACCGATCCCTACCAACAGACCAGTAGTGCCTCCTAGTGGCGTTTAAACAAAGATTCCTTGAACAAATGTGTCACTTGTGCAGCTCAGGAAGCATTTTCATATTTGTTTTATTTCTCACTAAGTGATCTCTACCAAGCCATGAGCAGAGCATCCTGATGTCTCTTGAAGGGCGATTCCATGTGAAATTTGTCCGTAGCCCAGATCAGGAATATGTTTCTCATTTTTCGTCTTTCTCACAAACCCAGCTCTACCAATCGTTTAGCACTGTCTTGTAATGGTTTTCAGACGAAGATTCCTTGAGAAATTTATCACTAGCATAGTTCAGCAATGTATTTCTCCTTTTCAGTATTCTCACAAAGGCATCTCTTCCAAACCACTAGCAGACAATACTAATGTCTTTTGGAGCGTGACTCCTTCGGAGAATTGTCCCTAGCAGAGATCAGGACTAAAGCTCTCATGATTCCTTTTCACACAGACCAATCTCTACCATCTGACCAGTAGTGTGTGCTAGTGGCGTTCAAGCAGATTCCTTGAACAAATTGTCACTAGGGCAGCTCAGAAAGCATTTTCATATTTTTTGTATTTCTGACTAAGTGAGCTCCACCAAACCACGAGCAGAGCATTCTGATGTCTTTTGAACCATGAGTCCATGTGAAATTTTCACTGTCACAGAGCAGGAATATAATTCGCATTATCCATTTTTCTCAGGAAGCGATCGCTTTCAAACCACTAACAGCGCATCCTTTTGGCTTTTAGAAGATGATTACTTGCGAAATTTTTCCCTAACTCAGATTAGCAATGCATTTCGCATTTTCAGTATTCTCAGAAACGCATCTCTTCCAAACCACAAGCAAACAATACTAGTGTCTTTTGAAGCGTGATTCCATGTGAAATTTGTCCCTAGCCCACTTCGGGAATGAATCTCTCACGATCCTTTTTCTCAAGAACCGATTTCTACCCCTGACCAGTAGTGCATCCTCGTGGCGATTAAGCAAAGATTCCTTGAAAAGAAGGTCACTAGCACAATTCACAAAGGATTTTGCACATTTTCTTCGTCTTTCTCACGAACCGATCTCTTTGGAAACCGGCAGGAGACATTCCTCATAAGGAATGTTTTTAGACAAAGAGTCCTTGAGAAATTACTCCCTAGAACAGAGCAGGACTAAATATCGGATTTTCGTAAAGCTCACCAACCGATCTCGTCCAAATGAGAATTATAGCATCCTAATCGCTCTTGAAGCAGTATTCCTTGAGAAATTGACACTAGCACAGCTCAGGAAGGATTTTCACATTTTTTGTATTTCTCACTAACTGATCTCTAACAAACCACTAGCAGAGCATCCTAGTCACTTTAGAAGCATGAGTCCATGAGAAATTTCTCACTACCACAGATCAGGACTATAATTCGCATTATCCATTGTTCTCAGGAACCGATCTCTTATAAACCACTCGCAGAGCATCCTAATGGCTTTTAAAAGATGATTCCTTGCAAAAAATTTCCTTAGCTCAGCTCAGCAATGTATTTCTCATTTTCAGTATTCTCACAAACCCATCTCTTCCAAACTACAAGCAGACAATACTAATGTCTTTTGAAGCGTGATTCCTTGTGACATTTGTCCCCAGCAGAGATGAGCAATGAATCTCTCATGTTTCCTTTTCACACTAACCGATCCCTACCAACAGACCAGTAGTGCCTCCTAGTGGCGTTTAAACAAAGATTCCTTGAACAAATGTGTCACTTGTGCAGCTCAGGAAGCATTTTCATATTTGTTTTATTTCTCACTAAGTGATCTCTACCAAGCCATGAGCAGAGCATCCTGATGTCTCTTGAAGGGCGATTCCATGTGAAATTTGTCCGTAGGCCAGATCAGGAATATGTTTCTCATTTTTCGTCTTTCTCACAAACCCAGCTCTACCAATCGTTTAGCACTGTCTTGTAATGGTTTTCAGACGAAGATTCCTTGAGAAATTTATCACTAGCATAGTTCAGCAATGTATTTCTCCTTTTCAGTATTCTCACAAAGGCATCTCTTCCAAACCACTAGCAGACAATACTAATGTCTTTTGGAGCGTGACTCCTTGGGAGAATTGTCCCTAGCAGAGATCAAGACTAAAGCTCTCATGATTCCTTTTCACACAGACCAATCTCTACCATCTGACCAGTAGTGCGTGCTAGTGGCGTTCAAGTAGATTCCTTGAACAAATTGTCACTAGCGCAGCTCAGAAAGCATTTTCATATTTTTTGTATTTCTGACTAAGTGAGCTCCACCAAACCACGAGCAGAGCATTCTGATGTCTTTTGAACCATGAGTCCATGTGAAATTTTCACTGTCACAGAGCAGGAATATAATTCGCATTATCCATTTTTCTCAGGAAGCGATCGCTTTCAAACCACTAACAGCGCATCCTTTTGGCTTTTAGAAGATGATTCCTTGCGAAATTTTTCCCTAACTCAGATTAGCAATGCATTTCGCATTTTCAGTATTCTCAGAAACGCATCTCTTCCAAACCACAAGCAAACAATACTAGTGTCTTTTGAAGCGTGATTCCATGTGAAATTTGTCCCTAGCCCACTTCGGGAATGAATCTCTCACGATCCTTTTTCTCAAGAACCGATTTCTACCCCTGACCAGTAGTGCATCCTCGTGGCGATTAAGCAAAGATTCCTTGAAAAAAAGGTCACTAGCACAATTCACAAAGGATTTTGCACATTTTCTTCGTCTTTCTCACGAACCGATCTCTTTGGAAACCGGCAGGAGACATTCCTCATAAGGAATGTTTTTAGACAAAGAGTCCTTGAGAAATTACTCCCTAGAACAGAGCAGGACTAAATATCGGATTTTCGTAAAGCTCACCAACCGATCTCGTCCAAATGAGAATTATAGCATCCTAATCGCTCTTGAAGCAGTATTCCTTGAGAAATTGACACTAGCACAGCTCAGGAAGGATTTTCACATTTTTTGTATTTCTCACTAACTGATCTCTAACAAACCACTAGCAGAGCATCCTAGTCACTTTAGAAGCATGAGTCCATGAGAAATTTCTCACTACCACAGATCAGGACTATAATTCGCATTATCCATTGTTCTCAGGAACCGATCTCTTATAAACCACTCGCAGAGCATCCTAATGGCTTTTAAAAGATGATTCCTTGCAAAAAATTTCCTTAGCTCAGCTCAGCAATGTATTTCTCATTTTCAGTATTCTCACAAACCCATCTCTTCCAAACTACAAGCAGACAATACTAATGTCTTTTGAAGCGTGATTCCTTGTGACATTTGTCCCCAGCAGAGATGAGCAATGAATCTCTCATGTTTCCTTTTCACACTAACCGATCCCTACCAACAGACCAGTAGTGCCTCCTAGTGGCGTTTAAACAAAGATTCCTTGAACAAATGTGTCACTTGTGCAGCTCAGGAAGCATTTTCATATTTGTTGTATTTCTCACTAAGTGATCTCTACCAAGCCATGAGCAGAGCATCCTGATGTCTCTTGAAGGGCGATTCCATGTGAAATTTGTCCGTAGGCCAGATCAGGAATATGTTTCTCATTTTTCGTCTTTCTCACAAACCCAGCTCTACCAATCGTTTAGCACTGTCTTGTAATGGTTTTCAGACGAAGATTCCTTGAGAAATTTATCACTAGCATAGTTCAGCAATGTATTTCTCCTTTTCAGTATTCTCACAAAGGCATCTCTTCCAAACCACTAGCAGACAATACTAATGTCTTTTGGAGCGTGACTCCTTGGGAGAATTGTCCCTAGCAGAGATCAGGACTAAAGCTCTCATGATTCCTTTTCACACAGACCAATCTCTACCATCTGACCAGTAGTGCGTGCTAGTGGCGTTCAAGCAGATTCCTTGAACAAATTGTCACTAGGGCAGCTCAGAAAGCATTTTCATATTTTTTGTATTTCTGACTAAGTGAGCTCCACCAAACCACGAGCAGAGCATTCTGATGTCTTTTGAACCATGAGTCCATGTGAAATTTTCACTGTCACAGAGCAGGAATATAATTCGCATTATCCATTTTTCTCAGGAAGCGATCGCTTTCAAACCACTAACAGCGCATCCTTTTGGCTTTTAGAAGATGATTCCTTGCGAAATTTTTCCCTAACTCAGATTAGCAATGCATTTCGCATTTTCAGTATTCTCAGAAACGCATCTCTTCCAAACCACAAGCAAACAATACTAGTGTCTTTTGAAGCGTGATTCCATGTGAAATTTGTCCCTAGCCCACTTCGGGAATGAATCTCTCACGATCCTTTTTCTCAAGAACCGATTTAGACTCATAGACTCATAGACTCATAGATTCTAAGGTCAGAAGGGACCAATATGGTCATCTAGTCTGACCTCCCGCATGATGCAGGCCACAAAGCTGACCCACCCACAACAGAATATTCCAGCCTGCGAGCCCTGCCCTATGCTGCGGAGGAAGGCGAAAAACCTGACCAGTAGTGCATCCTCGTGGCGATTAAGCAAAGATTCCTTGAAAAGAAGGTCACTAGCACAATTCACAAAGGATTTTGCACATTTTCTTCGTCTTTCTCACGAACCGATCTCTTTGGAAACCGGCAGGAGACATTCCTCATAAGGAATGTTTTTAGACAAAGAGTCCTTGAGAAATTACTCCCTAGAACAGAGCAGGACTAAATATCGGATTTTCGTAAAGCTCACCAACCGATCTCGTCCAAATGAGAATTATAGCATCCTAATCGCTCTTGAAGCAGTATTCCTTGAGAAATTGACACTAGCACAGCTCAGGAAGGATTTTCACATTTTTTGTATTTCTCACTAACTGATCTCTAACAAACCACTAGCAGAGCATCCTAGTCACTTTAGAAGCATGAGTCCATGAGAAATTTCTCACTACCACAGATCAGGACTATAATTCGCATTATCCATTGTTCTCAGGAACCGATCTCTTATAAACCACTCGCAGAGCATCCTAATGGCTTTTAAAAGATGATTCCTTGCAAAAAATTTCCTTAGCTCAGCTCAGCAATGTATTTCTCATTTTCAGTATTCTCACAAACCCATCTCTTCCAAACTACAAGCAGACAATACTAATGTCTTTTGAAGCGTGATTCCTTGTGACATTTGTCCCCAGCAGAGATGAGCAATGAATCTCTCATGTTTCCTTTTCACACTAACCGATCCCTACCAACAGACCAGTAGTGCCTCCTAGTGGCGTTTAAACAAAGATTCCTTGAACAAATGTGTCACTTGTGCAGCTCAGGAAGCATTTTCATATTTGTTGTATTTCTCACTAAGTGATCTCTACCAAGCCATGAGCAGAGCATCCTGATGTCTCTTGAAGGGCGATTCCATGTGAAATTTGTCCGTAGGCCAGATGAGGAATATGTTTCTCATTTTTCGTCTTTCTCACAAACCCAGCTCTACCAATCGTTTAGCACTGTCTTGTAATGGTTTTCAGACGAAGATTCCTTGAGAAATTTATCACTAGCATAGTTCAGCAATGTATTTCTCCTTTTCAGTATTCTCACAAAGGCATCTCTTCCAAACCACTAGCAGACAATACTAATGTCTTTTGGAGCGTGACTCCTTGGGAGAATTGTCCCTAGCAGAGATCAGGACTAAAGCTCTCATGATTCCTTTTCACACAGACCAATCTCTACCATCTGACCAGTAGTGCGTGCTAGTGGCGTTCAAGCAGATTCCTTGAACAAATTGTCACTAGGGCAGCTCAGAAAGCATTTTCATATTTTTTGTATTTCTGACTAAGTGAGCTCCACCAAACCACGAGCAGAGCATTCTGATGTCTTTTGAACCATGAGTCCATGTGAAATTTTCACTGTCACAGAGCAGGAATATAATTCGCATTATCCATTTTTCTCAGGAAGCGATCGCTTTCAAACCACTAACAGCGCATCCTTTTGGCTTTTAGAAGATGATTCCTTGCGAAATTTTTCCCTAACTCAGATTAGCAATGCATTTCGCATTTTCAGTATTCTCAGAAACGCATCTCTTCCAAACCACAAGCAAACAATACTAGTGTCTTTTGAAGCGTGATTCCATGTGAAATTTGTCCCTAGCCCACTTCGGGAATGAATCTCTCACGATCCTTTTTCTCAAGAACCGATTTAGACTCATAGACTCATAGACTCATAGATTCTAAGGTCAGAAGGGACCAATATGGTCATCTAGTCTGACCTCCCGCATGATGCAGGCCACAAAGCTGACCCACCCACAACAGAATATTCCAGCCTGCGAGCCCTGCCCTATGCTGCGGAGGAAGGCGAAAAACCTGACCAGTAGTGCATCCTCGTGGCGATTAAGCAAAGATTCCTTGAAAAGAAGGTCACTAGCACAATTCACAAAGGATTTTGCACATTTTCTTCGTCTTTCTCACGAACCGATCTCTTTGGAAACCGGCAGGAGACATTCCTCATAAGGAATGTTTTTAGACAAAGAGTCCTTGAGAAATTACTCCCTAGAACAGAGCAGGACTAAATATCGGATTTTCGTAAAGCTCACCAACCGATCTCGTCCAAATGAGAATTATAGCATCCTAATCGCTCTTGAAGCAGTATTCCTTGAGAAATTGACACTAGCACAGCTCAGGAAGGATTTTCACATTTTTTGTATTTCTCACTAACTGATCTCTAACAAACCACTAGCAGAGCATCCTAGTCACTTTAGAAGCATGAGTCCATGAGAAATTTCTCACTACCACAGATCAGGACTATAATTCGCATTATCCATTGTTCTCAGGAACCGATCTCTTATAAACCACTCGCAGAGCATCCTAATGGCTTTTAAAAGATGATTCCTTGCAAAAAATTTCCTTAGCTCAGCTCAGCAATGTATTTCTCATTTTCAGTATTCTCACAAACCCATCTCTTCCAAACTACAAGCAGACAATACTAATGTCTTTTGAAGCGTGATTCCTTGTGACATTTGTCCCCAGCAGAGATGAGCAATGAATCTCTCATGTTTCCTTTTCACACTAACCGATCCCTACCAACAGACCAGTAGTGCCTCCTAGTGGCGTTTAAACAAAGATTCCTTGAACAAATGTGTCACTTGTGCAGCTCAGGAAGCATTTTCATATTTGTTGTATTTCTCACTAAGTGATCTCTACCAAGCCATGAGCAGAGCATCCTGATGTCTCTTGAAGGGCGATTCCATGTGAAATTTGTCCGTAGGCCAGATGAGGAATATGTTTCTCATTTTTCGTCTTTCTCACAAACCCAGCTCTACCAATCGTTTAGCACTGTCTTGTAATGGTTTTCAGACGAAGATTCCTTGAGAAATTTATCACTAGCATAGTTCAGCAATGTATTTCTCCTTTTCAGTATTCTCACAAAGGCATCTCTTCCAAACCACTAGCAGACAATACTAATGTCTTTTGGAGCGTGACTCCTTGGGAGAATTGTCCCTAGCAGAGATCAGGACTAAAGCTCTCATGATTCCTTTTCACACAGACCAATCTCTACCATCTGACCAGTAGTGCGTGCTAGTGGCGTTCAAGCAGATTCCTTGAACAAATTGTCACTAGGGCAGCTCAGAAAGCATTTTCATATTTTTTGTATTTCTGACTAAGTGAGCTCCACCAAACCACGAGCAGAGCATTCTGATGTCTTTTGAACCATGAGTCCATGTGAAATTTTCACTGTCACAGAGCAGGAATATAATTCGCATTATCCATTTTTCTCAGGAACCGATCACTTTCAAACCACTAACAGAGCATCCTTTTGGCTTTTAGAAGATGATTCCTTGCGAAATTTTCCCCTAACTCAGATTAGCAATGCATTTCGCATTTTCAGTGTTCTCAGAAACGCATCTCTTCCAAACCACAAGCAAACAATACTAGTGTCTTTTGAAGCGTGATTCCATGTGAAATTTGTCCCTAGCCCACTTCGGGAATGAATCTCTCACGATCCTTTTTCTCAAGAACCGATTTCTACCCCTGACCAGTAGTGCATCCTCGTGGCGATTAAGCAAAGATTCCTTGAAAAAAAGGTCACTAGCACAATTCACAAAGGATTTTGCACATTTTCTTCATCTTTCTCACGAACCGATCTCTTTGGAAACCGGCAGGAGACATTCCTCATAAGGAATGTTTTTAGACAAAGAGTCCTTCAGAAATTACTCCCTAGAACCGAGCAGGACTAAATATCGGATTTTCGTAAAGCTCACCAACCGATCTCGTCCAAATGAGAATTATAGCATCCTAATCGCTCTTGAAGCAGTATTCCTTGAGAAATTGACACTAGCACAGCTCAGGAAGGATTTTCACATTTTTTTGTATTTCTCACTAACCGATCCCTAGCAAATCATTAGCAGAGCATCCTAATGTCTTTTGAAGCATGATTACATGAGCAATGTTTCAGTAGCACAGATCAGGAATTAATTTCTCTTTGTTCGTCTGTCTGACGACCCGATCGCTTTCAAACCGGCAGGAGACAATCCTAATGGCTTTTAGAAGAAGAGTCCCTGAGAAATGTATTAGTACCACAGATCAGGAATGTATAGCTCATTTTTCACGAACCGATCACTTCCAAACCATTAGCAATGCATCCCAATGGCCTTCAAAGCATGATTCCATGAGAAATTTGTCAGTAGCGTAGCTCAAGAATCGAATTTTTCGAAACCATTTGCAGTGCATCCTATGGTGCTTTGAAGAATGATTCCATGTCAAAGAGTAGTCACCAGCACAGATCAGGAACGATTATCTCATTTTTGACTTTCTCACGAGCCGATCTCTTTCAAAGCGGCAGGAGACATTCCTTATGGCTTTCAGACGAAGAGTCCTTGAGAAATTGCTCCCTAGAAAAGAGCAGGAATGAATAGCTGATTTTCCTATTGCTCACGAACCGATCTCTGTCAAATGAGCATTATCGCATCCTAAGCGCTCTTGAAGCGTGGCTCCTTGTGAACTAGCTCAGGAATGAATCTCTCATGTTTCCTTTTCTCACGAGCCGATCTTCACAAAGGGAACGGTAATGCATCCTAGTGGCGTTTAAACAAAGAGTCCTTGAAAAATTTGTCACTAGCGCAGCTCAGGAAGTATTTTCATATTTTTTGTATTTCTCACTAACTGATCTCTACCAAACCACTAGCAGAGCATCCTGGTCACTTTAGAAGCATGAGTCCATGAGAAATTTCTCACTACCACAGATCAGGACTATAATTCGCATTATCCATAGTTCTCAGGAACCGATCTCTTATAAACCACTCGCAGAGCATCCTAATGACTTTTAAAAGATGATTCCTTGCAAAAATTTTCCTTAGCTCAGCTCAGCAATGTATTTCTCATTTTCAGTATTCTCACAAACCCATCTCTTCCAAACTACAAGCAGACAATACTAATGTCTTTTGAAGCGTGATTCCTTGTGACATTTGTCCCCAGCAGAGATGAGCAATGAATCTCTCATGTTTCCTTTTCACACTAATCGATCCCTACCAACAGACCAGTAGTGCCTCCTAGTGGCGTTTAAACAAAGATTCCTTGAACAAATGTGTCACTTGTGCAGCTCAGGAAGCATTTTCATATTTGTTGTATTTCTCACTAAGTGATCTCTACCAAGCCATGAGCAGAGCATCCTGATGTCTCTTGAAGGGCGATTCCATGTGAAATTTGTCCGTAGGCCAGATCAGGAATATGTTTCTCATTTTTCGTCTTTCTCACAAACCCAGCTCTACCAATCGTTTAGCACTGTCTTGTAATGGTTTTCAGACGAAGATTCCTTGAGAAATTTATCACTAGCATAGTTCAGCAATGTATTTCTCCTTTTCAGTATTCTCACAAAGGCATCTCTTCCAAACCACTAGCAGACAATAGTAATGTCTTTTGGAGCGTGACTCCTTGGGAGAATTGTCCCTAGCAGAGATCAGGACTAAAGCTCTCATGATTCCTTTTCACACAGACCAATCTCTACCATCTGACCAGTAGTGCGTGCTAGTGGCGTTCAAGCAGATTCCTTGAACAAATCGTCACTAGCGCAGCTCAGAAAGCATTTTCATATTTTTTGTATTTCTGACTACGTGAGCTCCACCAAACCACGAGCAGAGCATTCTGATGTCTTTTGAACCATGAGTCCATGTGAAATTTTCACTGTCACAGAGCAGGAATATAATTCGCATTATCCATTTTTCTCAGGAACCGATCGCTTTCAAACCACTAACAGAGCATCCTTTTGGCTTTTAGAAGATGATTCCTTGCGAAATTTTCCCCTAACTCAGATTAGCAATGCATTTCGCATTTTCAGTGTTCTCAGAAACGCATCTCTTCCAAACCACAAGCAAACAATATTAGTGTCTTTTGAAGCGTGATTCCATGTGAAATTTGTTCCTAGCCCACTTCGGGAATGAATCTCTCACGATCCTTTTTCTCAAGAACCGATTTCTACCCCTGACCAGTAGTGCATCCTCGTGGCGATTAAGCAAAGATTCCTTGAAAAAAAGGTCACTAGCACAATTCACAAAGGATTTTGCACATTTTCTTTGTCTTTCTCACGAACCGATCTCTTTGGAAACTGGCAGGAGACATTCCTCATAAGGAATGTTTTTAGACAAAGAGTCCTTCAGAAATTACTCCCTAGAACCGAGCAGGACTAAATATCGGATTTTCGTAAAGCTCACCAACCGATCTCGTCCAAATGAGAATTATAGCATCCTAATCGCTCTTGAAGCAGTATTCCTTGAGAAATTGACACTAGCACAGCTCAGGAAGGATTTTCACATTTTTTTGTATTTCTCACTAACCGATCCCTAGCAAATCATTAGCAGAGCATCCTAATGTCTTTTGAAGCATGATTACATGAGCAATGTTTCAGTAGCACAGATCAGGAATTAATTTCTCTTTGTTAGTCTGTCTGACGACCCGATCGCTTTCAAACCGGCAGGAGACAATCCTAATGGCTTTTAGAAGAAGAGTCCCTGAGAAATGTATTAGTACCACAGATCAGGAATGTATAGCTCATTTTTCACGAACCGATCACTTCCAAACCATTAGCAATGCATCCCAATGGCCTTCAAAGCATGATTCCATGAGAAATTTGTCAGTAGCGTAGCTCAAGAATCGAATTTTTCGAAACCATTTGCAGTGCATCCTATGGTGCTTTGAAGAATGATTCCATGTCAAAGAGTAGTCACCAGCACAGATCAGGAACGATTATCTCATTTTTGACTTTCTCACGAGCCGATCTCTTTCAAAGCGGCAGGAGACATTCCTTATGGCTTTCAGACGAAGAGTCCTTGAGAAATTGCTCCCTAGAAAAGAGCAGGAATGAATAGCTGATTTTCCTATTGCTCACGAACCGATCTCTGTCAAATGAGCATTATCGCATCCTAAGCGCTCTTGAAGCGTGGCTCCTTGTGAACTAGCTCAGGAATGAATCTCTCATGTTTCCTTTTCTCACGAGCCGATCTTCACAAAGGGAACGGTAATGCATCCTAGTGGCGTTTAAACAAAGAGTCCTTGAAAAATTTGTCACTAGCGCAGCTCAGGAAGTATTTTCATATTTTTTGTATTTCTCACTAACTGATCTCTACCAAACCACAAGCAGAGCATCCTGGTCACTTTAGAAGCATGAGTCCATGAGAAATTTCTCACTACCACAGATCAGGACTATAATTCGCATTATCCATAGTTCTCAGGAACCGATCTCTTATAAACCACTCGCAGAGCATCCTAATGACTTTTAAAAGATGATTCCTTGCAAAAATTTTCCTTAGCTCAGCTCAGCAATGTATTTCTCATTTTCAGTATTCTCACAAACCCATCTCTTCCAAACTACAAGCAGACAATACTAATGTCTTTTGAAGCGTGATTCCTTGTGACATTTGTCCCCAGCAGAGATGAGCAATGAATCTCTCATGTTTCCTTTTCACACTAATCGATCCCTACCAACAGACCAGTAGTGCCTCCTAGTGGCGTTTAAACAAAGATTCCTTGAACAAATGTGTCACTTGTGCAGCTCAGGAAGCATTTTCATATTTGTTGTATTTCTCACTAAGTGATCTCTACCAAGCCATGAGCAGAGCATCCTGATGTCTCTTGAAGGGCGATTCCATGTGAAATTTGTCCGTAGGCCAGATCAGGAATATGTTTCTCATTTTTCGTCTTTCTCACAAACCCAGCTCTACCAATCGTTTAGCACTGTCTTGTAATGGTTTTCAGACGAAGATTCCTTGAGAAATTTATCACTAGCATAGTTCAGAAATGTATTTCTCCTTTTCAGTATTCTCACAAAGGCATCTCTTCCAAACCACTAGCAGACAGTAGTAATGTCTTTTGGAGCGTGACTCCTTGGGAGAATTGTCCCTAGCAGAGATCAGGACTAAAGCTCTCATGATTCCTTTTCACACAGACCAATCTCTACCATCTGACCAGTAGTGCGTGCTAGTGGCGTTCAAGCAGATTCCTTGAACAAATCGTCACTAGCGCAGCTCAGAAAGCATTTTCATATTTTTTGTATTTCTGACTAAGTGAGCTCCACCAAACCACGAGCAGAGCATTCTGATGTCTTTTGAACCATGAGTCCATGTGAAATTTTCACTGTCACAGAGCAGGAATATAATTCGCATTATCCATTTTTCTCAGGAACCGATCGCTTTCAAACCACTAACAGAGCATCCTTTTGGCTTTTAGAAGATGATTCCTTGCGAAATTTTCCCCTAACTCAGATTAGCAATGCATTTCGCATTTTCAGTGTTCTCAGAAACGCATCTCTTCCAAACCACAAGCAAACAATATTAGTGTCTTTTGAAGCGTGATTCCATGTGAAATTTGTCCCTAGCCCACTTCGGGAATGAATCTCTCACGATCCTTTTTCTCAAGAACCGATTTCTACCCCTGACCAGTAGTGCATCCTCGTGGCGATTAAGCAAAGATTCCTTGAAAAAAAGGTCACTAGCACAATTCACAAAGGATTTTGCACATTTTCTTCATCTTTCTCACGAACCGATCTCTTTGGAAACCGGCAGGAGACATTCCTCATAAGGAATGTTTTTAGACAAAGAGTCCTTCAGAAATTACTCCCTAGAACCGAGCAGGACTAAATATCGGATTTTCGTAAAGCTCACCAACCGATCTCGTCCAAATGAGAATTATAGCATCCTAATCGCTCTTGAAGCAGTATTCCTTGAGAAATTGACACTAGCACAGCTCAGGAAGGATTTTCACATTTTTTTGTATTTCTCACTAACCGATCCCTAGCAAATCATTAGCAGAGCATCCTAATGTCTTTTGAAGCATGATTACATGAGCAATGTTTCAGTAGCACAGATCAGGAATTAATTTCTCTTTGTTCGTCTGTCTGACGACCCGATCGCTTTCAAACCGGCAGGAGACAATCCTAATAGCTTTTAGAAGAAGAGTCCCTGAGAAATGTATTAGTACCACAGATCAGGAATGTATAGCTCATTTTTCACGAACCGATCACTTCCAAACCATTAGCAATGCATCCCAATGGCCTTCAAAGCATGATTCCATGAGAAATTTGTCAGTAGCGTAGCTCAAGAATCGAATTTTTCGAAACCATTTGCAGTGCATCCTATGGTGCTTTGAAGAATGATTCCATGTCAAAGAGTAGTCACCAGCACAGATCAGGAACGATTATCTCATTTTTGACTTTCTCACGAGCCGATCTCTTTCAAAGCGGCAGGAGACATTCCTTATGGCTTTCAGACGAAGAGTCCTTGAGAAATTGCTCCCTAGAAAAGAGCAGGAATGAATAGCTGATTTTCCTATTGCTCACGAACCGATCTCTGTCAAATGAGCATTATCGCATCCTAAGCGCTCTTGAAGCGTGGCTCCTTGTGAACTAGCTCAGGAATGAATCTCTCATGTTTCCTTTTCTCACGAGCCGATCTTCACAAAGGGAACGGTAATGCATCCTAGTGGCGTTTAAACAAAGAGTCCTTGAAAAATTTGTCACTAGCGCAGCTCAGGAAGTATTTTCATATTTTTTGTATTTCTCACTAACTGATCTCTACCAAACCACTAGCAGAGCATCCTGGTCAATTTAGAAGCATGAGTCCATGAGAAATTTCTCACTACCACAGATCAGGACTATAATTCGCATTATCCATAGTTCTCAGGAACCGATCTCTTATAAACCACTCGCAGAGCATCCTAATGACTTTTAAAAGATGATTCCTTGCAAAAAATTTCCTTAGCTCAGCTCAGCAATGTATTTCTCATTTTCAGTATTCTCACAAACCCATCTCTTCCAAACTACAAGCAGACAATACTAATGTCTTTTGAAGCGTGATTCCTTGTGACATTTGTCCCCAGCAGAGATGAGCAATGAATCTCTCATGTTTCCTTTTCACACTAATCGATCCCTACCAACAGACCAGTAGTGCCTCCTAGTGGCGTTTAAACAAAGATTCCTTGAACAAATGTGTCACTTGTGCAGCTCAGGAAGCATTTTCATATTTGTTGTATTTCTCACTAAGTGATCTCTACCAAGCCATGAGCAGAGCATCCTGATGTCTCTTGAAGGGCGATTCCATGTGAAATTTGTCCGTAGGCCAGATCAGGAATATGTTTCTCATTTTTCGTCTTTCTCACAAACCCAGCTCTACCAATCGTTTAGCACTGTCTTGTAATGGTTTTCAGACGAAGATTCCTTGAGAAATTTATCACTAGCATAGTTCAGCAATGTATTTCTCCTTTTCAGTATTCTCACAAAGGCATCTCTTCCAAACCACTAGCAGACAATACTAATGTCTTTTGGAGCGTGACTCCTTGGGAGAATTGTCCCTAGCAGAGATCAGGACTAAAGCTCTCATGATTCCTTTTCACACAGACCAATCTCTACCATCTGACCAGTAGTGCGTGCTAGTGGCGTTCAAGCAGATTCCTTGAACAAATTGTCACTAGCGCAGCTCAGAAAGCATTTTCATATTTTTTGTATTTCTGACTAAGTGAGCTCCACCAAACCACGAGCAGAGCATTCTGATGTCTTTTGAACCATGAGTCCATGTGAAATTTTCACTGTCACAGAGCAGGAATATAATTCGCATTATCCATTTTTCTCAGGAACCGATCGCTTTCAAACCACTAACAGAGCATCCTTTTGGCTTTTAGAAGATGATTCCTTGCGAAATTTCCCCCTAACTCAGATTAGCAATGCATTTCGCATTTTCAGTGTTCTCAGAAACGCATCTCTTCCAAACCACAAGCAAACAATACTAGTGTCTTTTGAAGCGTGATTCCATGTGAAATTTGTCCCTAGCCCACTTCGGGAATGAATCTCTCACGATCCTTTTTCTCAAGAACCGATTTCTACCCCTGACCAGTAGTGCATCCTCGTGGCGATTAAGCAACGATTCCTTGAAAAAAAGCAGGAGTACTTGTGGCACCTTAGAGACTAACAAATTTCAGACTAACACGGCTGCTACTCTGAAACCTGTCATTATGCAAGGCACTGCATTTAACTGTTAGGAGTGGAAATCCATCAACTTCATTTTTAAATTTGTTAGTCTCTAAGGTGCCACAAGTACTCCTGTTATTTTTGCGGATACAGACTAACACGGCTGCTACTCTGAAACTTGAAAAAAAGGTCACTAGCACAATTCACAAAGGATTTTGCACATTTTCTTCGTCTTTCTCACGAACCGATCTCTTTGGAAACCGGCAGGAGACATTCCTCATAAGGAATGTTTTTAGACAAAGAGTCCTTCAGAAATTATTCCCTAGAACCGAGCAGGACTAAATATCGGATTTTCGTAAAGCTCACCAACCGATCTCGTCCAAATGAGAATTATAGCATCCTAATCGCTCTTGAAGAAGTATTCCTTGAGAAATTGACACTAGCACAGCTCAGGAAGGATTTTCACATTTTTTGTATTTCTCACTAACTGATCTCTAACAAACCATTAGCAGAGCATCCTAATGTCTTTTGAAGCATGATTACATGAGCAATGTTTCAGTAGCACAGATCAGGAATTAATTTCTCTTTGTTCGTCTGTCTGACGACCCGATCGCTTTCAAACCGGCAGGAGACAATCCTAATGGCTTTTAGAAGAAGAGTCCCTGAGAAATGTATTAGTACCACAGATCAGGAATGTATAGCTCATTTTTCACGAACCGATCACTTCCAAACCATTAGCAATGCATCCCAATGGCCTTCAAAGCATGATTCCATGAGAAATTTGTCAGTAGCGTAGCTCAAGAATCGAATTTTTCGAAACCATTTGCAGTGCATCCTATGGTGCTTTGAAGAATGATTCCATGTCAAAGAGTAGTCACCAGCACAGATCAGGAACGATTATCTCATTTTTGACTTTCTCACGAGCCGATCTCTTTCAAAGCGGCAGGAGACATTCCTTATGGCTTTCAGACGAAGAGTCCTTGAGAAATTGCGCCCTAGAAAAGAGCAGGAATGAATAGCTGATTTTCCTATTGCTCACGAACCGATCTCTGTCAAATGAGCATTATCGCATCCTAAGCGCTCTTGAAGCGTGGCTCCTTGTGAACTAGCTCAGGAATGAATCTCTCATGTTTCCTTTTCTCACGAGCCGATCTTCACAAAGGGAACGGTAATGCATCCTAGTGGCGTTTAAACAAAGAGTCCTTGAAAAAATTGTCACTAGCGCAGCTCAAGAAGTATTTTCATATTTTTTGTATTTCTCACTAACTGATCTCTAACAAACCACTAGCAGAGCATCCTAGTCACTTTAGAAGCATGAGTCCATGAGAAATTTCTCACTACCACAGATCAGGACTATAATTCGCATTATCCATAGTTCTCAGGAACCGATCTCTTATAAACCACTCGCAGAGCATCCTAATGGCTTTTAAAAGATGATTCCTTGCAAAAAATTTCCTTAGCTCAGCTCAGCAATGTATTTCTCATTTTCAGTATTCTCACAAACCCATCTCTTCCAAACTACAAGCAGACAATACTAATGTCTTTTGAAGCGTGATTCCTTGTGACATTTGTCCCCAGCAGAGATGAGCAATGAATCTCTCATGTTTCCTTTTCACACTAACCGATCCCTACCAACAGACCAGTAGTGCCTCCTAGTGGCGTTTAAACAAAGATTCCTTGAACAAATGTGTCACTTGTGCAGCTCAGGAAGCATTTTCATATTTGTTGTATTTCTCACTAAGTGATCTCTACCAAGCCATGAGCAGAGCATCCTGATGTCTCTTGAAGGCCGATTCCATGTGAAATTTGTCCGTAGGCCAGATCAGGAATATGTTTCTCATTTTTCGTCTTTCTCACAAACCCAGCTCTACCAATCGTTTAGCACTGTCTTGTAATGGTTTTCAGACGAAGATTCCTTGAGAAATTTATCACTAGCATAGTTCAGCAATGTATTTCTCCTTTTCAGTATTCTCACAAAGGCATCTCTTCCAAACCACTAGCAAACAATGCTAATGTCTTTTGGAGCGTGACTCCTTGGGAGAATTGTCCCTAGCAGAGATCAGGACTAAAGCTCTCATGATTCCTTTTCACACAGACCAATCTCTACCATCTGACCAGTAGTGCGTGCTAGTGGCGTTCAAGCAGATTCCTTGAACAAATTGTCACTAGCGCAGCTCAGAAAGCATTTTCATATTTTTTGTATTTCTGACTAAGTGAGCTCCACCAAACCACGAGCAGAGCATTCTGATGTCTTTTGAACCATGAGTCCATGTGAAATTTTCACTGTCACAGAGCAGGAATATAATTCGCATTATCCATTTTTCTCAGGAACCGATCGCTTTCAAACCACTAAGAGAGCATCCTTTTTGTGACGGTGTACCCCATAAGGCTTTATGGGGAGGGGGTGCTTATAAATGTATGTATGACATAACTGGAATATGTTTTGTGCTGCCTGTGCCAGGTAACATATCTCCGTAAAGGTTATGGTCTACTATATCTATTCATCCTATTTGTACATATATATATCATTTTCTACTTGAGGTTAAGAATATGGGCTGTATGCTTGCTTGGTTTCTAAGTAAGCTTTGGGAGGCATTTGGTCAGCTTCTTTAGGAAGGAATTCGCCAGGTTAAGTACCTGATCAGGAAACACTTGGGGAACAATGCATCTTGGAATGCTCCAATCCACATAAGAAGTCTTCCTGGAGACATGCAAGATACCATGTGGACAATGGCTTCAGCCTGTAAAGACTGAGTCATGCAGGGACATATGACTTGTCCAGGTGACTCCAGAACTCCATCTTGGAGCTGGACTTTGCATAGGAGGGAGGAGGGGGGTCTCCTCCCACAAGAGAGAGTCTATTTAAGCCTGGGGGAGACCCCTCCATCTTGTCTTCAGCTGGCTAAAGAAGGAGCCTCTCCACCCCCCCCCAGGATACTTGAAAGGAACTGAATCAAAAGACAGAGACTACAGGGGTTGTGAGAGATTGCTGGACCCAGGCTAAAGGGAGATTAGCCTGTAAAAGGGAGCATTCGGGAACTGGTGAGGAACTTATCTGTATTTAGTTTCATTAGACATAGATTTGCGCATTTTATTTTACTTTACTTGGTGACTTACTTTGTTCTGTCTGTTACTACTTTGAACCACTTAAATCCTACTGTCTGTATTTAATAAAATCACTTTTTATTTAGTAATTTACTCAGAGTATGTATTAATACCTGGGGGAGCAAACAGCTGTGCATATCTCTCTATCAGTGTTATAGAGGGCGAACAATTTATGAGTTTGCCTTGCATAAGCTTTATGCAGGGTAAAACGGATTTATCTGGGTTTAGACCCCATTGGGAGTTGGGCATCTGAGTGCTAAAGACAAGCACACTACTGTACGCTGTTTTTGGGTAAACTTGCAGCTTTGGGACAAGTGATTCAGACCCTGAGTCTTTGTTAGAGCAGACTGGAGTGTCTGGCTCAGCAAAACAGGGTGCTGGAGTCCTGAGCTGGCAGGGAAAACAGAAGCAGGGGTAGTCTTTGCACATTAGGTGGCAGCTCCCAAGGGGGTTTCTGTGATCCAACCCGTCACACTTTTGGCTTTTAGAAGATGATTCCTTGCGAAATTTTTCCCTAACTCAGATTAGTAATGCATTTCGCATTTTCAGTATTCTCAGAAACGCATCTCTTCCAAACCACAAGCAAACAATACTAGTGTCTTTTGAAGCGCGATTCCATGTGAAATTTGTCCCTAGCCCACTTCGGGAATGAATCTCTCACGATCCTTTTTCTCAAGAACCGATTTCTACCCCTGACCAGTAGTGCATCCTCGTGGCGATTAAGCAAAGATTCCTTGAAAAAAAGGTCACTAGCACAATTCACAAAGGATTTTGCACATTTTCTTCGTCTTTCTCACGAACCGATCTCTTTGGAAACCGGCAGGAGACATTCCTCATAAGGAATGTTTTTAGACAAAGAGTCCTTCAGAAATTACTCCCTAGAACCGAGCAGGACTAAATATCGGATTTTCGTAAAGCTCACCAACCGATCTCGTCCAAATGAGAATTATAGCAACCTAATCGCTCTTGAAGAAGTATTCCTTGAGAAATTGACACTAGCACAGCTCAGGAAGGATTTTCACATTTTTTGTATTTCTCACTAACTGATCTCTAACAAACCACTAGCAGAGCATCCTAGTCACTTTAGAAGCATGAGTCCATGAGAAATTTCTCACTACCACAGATCAGGACTATAATTCGCATTATCCATTGTTCTCAGGAACCGATCTCTTATAAACCACTCGCAGAGCATCCTAATGGCTTTTAAAAGATGATTCCTTGCAAAAAATTTCCTTAGCTCAGCTCAGCAATGTATTTCTCATTTTCAGTATTCTCACAAACCCATCTCTTCCAAACTACAAGCAGACAATACTAATGTCTTTTGAAGCGTGATTCCTTGTGACATTTGTCCCCAGCAGAGATGAGCAATGAATCTCTCATGTTTCCTTTTCACACTAATCGATCCCTACCAACAGACCAGTAGTGCCTCCTAGTGGCGTTTAAACAAAGATTCCTTGAACAAATGTGTCACTTGTGCAGCTCAGGAAGCATTTTCATATTTGTTGTATTTCTCACTAAGTGATCTCTACCAAGCCATGAGCAGAGCATCCTGATGTCTCTTGAAGGGCGATTCCATGTGAAATTTGTCCGTAGGCCAGATCAGGAATATGTTTCTCATTTTTCGTCTTTCTCACAAACCCAGCTCTACCAATCGTTTAGCACTGTCTTGTAATGGTTTTCAGACGAAGATTCCTTGAGAAATTTATCACTAGCATAGTTCAGCAATGTATTTCTCCTTTTCAGTATTCTCACAAAGGCATCTCTTCCAAACCACTAGCAGACAATACTAATGTCTTTTGGAGCGTGACTCCTTGGGAGAATTGTCCCTAGCAGAGATCAAGACTAAAGCTCTCATGATTCCTTTTCACACAGACCAATCTCTACCATCTGACCAGTAGTGCGTGCTAGTGGCGTTCAAGCAGATTCCTTGAACAAATTGTCACTAGCGCAGCTCAGAAAGCATTTTCATATTTTTTGTATTTCTGACTAAGTGAGCTCCACCAAACCACGAGCAGAGCATTCTGATGTCTTTTGAACCATGAGTCCATGTGAAATTTTCACTGTCACAGAGCAGGAATATAATTCGCATTATCCATTTTTCTCAGGAACCGATCGCTTTCAAACCATTAGCAATGCATCCCAATGGCCTTCAAAGCATGATTCCATGAGAAATTTGTCAGTAGCGTAGCTCAAGAATCGAATTTTTCGAAACCATATGCAGTGCATCCTATGGTGCTTTGAAGAATGATTCCATGTCAAAGAGTAGTCACCAGCACAGATCAGGAACGATTATCTCATTTTTGACTTTCTCACGAGCCGATCTCTTTCAAAGCGGCAGGAGACATTCCTTATGGCTTTCAGACAAAGAGTCCTTGAGAAATTGCTCCCTAGAAAAGAGCAGGAATGAATAGCTGATTTTCCTATTGCTCACGAACCGATCTCTGTCAAATGAGCATTATCGCATCCTAAGCGCTCTTGAAGCGTGGCTCCTTGTGAACTAGCTCAGGAATGAATCTCTCATGTTTCCTTTTCTCACGAGCCGATCTTCACAAAGGGAACGGTAATGCATCCTAGTGGCGTTTAAACAAAGAGTCCTTGAAAAAATTGTCACTAGCGCAGCTCAGGAAGTATTTTCATATTTTTTGTATTTCTCACTAACTGATCTCTACCAAACGACTAGCAGAGCATCCTGGTCACTTTAGAAGCATGAGTCCATGAGAAATTTCTCACTACCACAGATCAGGACTATAATTCGCATTATCCATAGTTCTCAGGAACCGATCTCTTATAAACCACTCGCAGAGCATCCTAATGGCTTTTAAAAGATGATTCCTTGCAAAAAATTTCCTTAGCTCAGCTCAGCAATGTATTTCTCATTTTCAGTATTCTCACAAACCCATCTCTTCCAAACTACAAGCAGACAATACTAATGTCTTTTGAAGCGTGATTCCTTGTGACATTTGTCCCCAGCAGAGATGAGCAATGAATCTCTCATGTTTCCTTTTCACACTGACCTATCCCTACCAACAGACCAGTAGTGCCTCCTAGTGGCGTTTAAACAAAGATTCCTTGAACAAATGTGTCACTTGTGCAGCTCAGGAAGCATTTTCATATTTGTTGTATTTCTCACTAAGTGATCTCTACCAAGCCATGAGCAGAGCATCCTGATGTCTCTTGAAGGGCGATTCCATGTGAAATTTGTCCGTAGGCCAGATCAGGAATATGTTTCTCATTTTTCGTCTTTCTCACAAACCCAGCTCTACCAATCGTTTAGCACTGTCTTGTAATGGTTTTCAGAGGAAGATTCCTTGAGAAATTTATCACTAGCATAGTTCAGCAATGTATTTCTCCTTTTCAGTATTCTCACAAAGGCATCTCTTCCAAACCACTAGCAGACAATACTAATGTCTTTTGGAGCGTGACTCCTTGGGAGAATTGTCCCTAGCAGAGATCAAGACTAAAGCTCTCATGATTCCTTTTCACACAGACCAATCTCTACCATCTGACCAGTAGTGCGTGCTAGTGGCGTTCAAGCAGATTCCTTGAACAAATTGTCATTAGCGCAGCTCAGAAAGCATTTTCATATTTTTTGTATTTCTGACTAAGTGAGCTCCACCAAACCACGAGCAGAGCATTCTGATGTCTTTTGAACCATGAGTCCATGTGAAATTTTCACTGTCACAGAGCAGGAATATAATTCGCATTATCCATTTTTCTCAGGAACCGATCGCTTTCAAACCACTAACAGCGCATCCTTTTGGCTTTTAGAAGATGATTCCTTGCGAAATTTTTCCCTAACTCAGATTAGCAATGCATTTCGCATTTTCAGTATTCTCAGAAACGCATCTCTTCCAATCCACAAGCAAACAATACTAGTGTCTTTTGAAGCGTGATTCCATGTGAAATTTGTCCCTAGCCCACTTCGGGAATGAATCTCTCACGATCCTTTTTCTCAAGAACCGATTTCTACCCCTGACCAGTAGTGCATCCTCGTGGCGATTAAGCAAAGATTCCTTGAAAAAAAGGTCACTAGCACAATTCACAAAGGATTTTGCACATTTTCTTCGTCTTTCTCACGAACCGATCTCTTTGTAAACCGGCAGGAGACATTCCTCATAAGGAATGTTTTTAGACAAAGAGTCCTTCAGTAATTACTCCCTAAAACCGAGCAGGACTAAATATCGGATTTTCCTAAAGCTCACCAATCGATCTCGTCCAAATGAGAATTATAGCATCCTAATCGCTCTTGAAGCAGTACTCCTTGAGAAATTGACACTACCACAGCTCAGGAAGGATTTTCACATTTTTTGTATTTCTCACTAACTGATCTCTAACAAACCACTAGCAGAGCATCCTAGTCACTTTAGAAGCATGAGTCCATGAGAAATTTCTCACTACCACAGATCAGGACTATAATTCGCATTATCCATTGTTCTCAGGAACCGATCTCTTATAAACCACTCGCAGAGCATCCTAATGGCTTTTAAAAGATGATTCCTTGCAAAAAATTTCCTTAGCTCAGCTCAGCAATGTATTTCTCATTTTCAGTATTCTCACAAACCCATCTCTTCCAAACTACAAGCAGACAATACTGATGTCTTTTGAAGCGTGATTCCTTGTGACATTTGTCCCCAGCAGAGATGAGCAATGAATCTCTCATGTTTCCTTTTCACACTAACCGATCCCTACCAACAGACCAGTAGTGCCTCCTAGTGGCGTTTAAACAAAGATTCCTTGAACAAATGTGTCACTTGCACAGCTTGGAACCTCCTCTAGCTTCAGAAAGGTTGCTGGCTGCTGCCCTTGGAGCCCAGGTCTTGTCTCTGTAAAAACAAGACAATGTTTTTATTGCCAGGGGATGGATAAACTCAGGCGAGCAGCCAGGGGTTCACAACACTGACCGACGGCCAGAAGGACACCTCCCATCTCAAGGTCTCCTAGTACCTCACGCACATTCCTGAAGTGTGATGGCCCAAGGGCTCTAGGGGAGTGTCTCCAGCCCCACTGATGGAAACAGAGGCCTTGGCAGGAAAAGCCACTGCCTCAGGGTTGCACTGGGAGTCAGGGATAGAGTGAAGGATGGAGCCCAGGAGTCCTTTGTCCGGGCTCCCGCACTAACCGCTAGAGGAACACTCCCTTCCAGAGCTGGGAAGTGCCAGTCTCCCTGGCTCCGAGGGTGACCTGTTGTAGTGACTGACGCATTTGCTACTTGTCCCCCATCCAAAGCCAATAACACATCTCTGTGTTGGCAATCATGAGTTAGACCTTCTCAGCACCCCTCTGTCTCCCGCAGCTGTCAGGTATTCCTTGGATTATGGAGGCTTGGATGCTAACAGGACTGGAATTTGTTACTGGCTCACTGGGTGGTTCTAGCCAATGAGGGTCTCAGTCTAGCCTCAGAGGCCCACACCCCCAGACACTAAAGATCAAGGTGGACTGATTTCATTCCAAATGTTTTGTATTTGTATTTTTGAGTTATTTTCCTAACGAAAGATTGATTCTCATGAAATTCTAAGTGGTGGCCGATGACAGAACACAGAGCAATGGTCTCAAGTTGCAGTGGGGGAGGTCTAAGTTGGATATTAGGAAAAAGTTTTTCACTAGGAGGGTGGTGAAGCACAGGAATGGGTTACCTAGGGAGGTGGTAGAATCTCCTTCCTTACAAGTTTTTAAAGGTCAGCTTGACAAAGCCCTGGCTGGGATGATTAAGTTGGGGTTGGTCCTGCTTTGAGCCGGGGATTGGACTAGATACCTCCTGAGGTCTGTTCCAGCCCTAGTCTTCTATGATTCTATGAATAGGTAACCATTAAAACATGCTGGTTTTGCAGGATACATAAGAACAAAAAGGTTAACTGAAACATTTTTTTTCATTTCAAACACACTGAGGTAAAGAAGTATCTCTAGTTCGTGCATTGAACTGATTGTTCCTGGTCATAAACCTCCTTCCAGATTTTAGAAGTAGTAGCTCACATCTCCTCCTCTCTAGCGTTTATTCATATATTACAAGAGGAAAAGAAGCCTTCATCCTTTTTCAACTCCCAATCAGTTTCTTAAATTTGAATGAAGTAGCTGCATCAACTGAAATGAAGAAAATAGTCTTTTTGCACCTGCAGAAGAGGCTATTGCTGCCAAAATCTGGCTGAGTATTTCAACAACTTCTGCCCCCCCAGGTGCTTAGGCAATGACTTCCAACAGTTCAGTGGTTTGACTTCCTCTGAAACTTGGCAGCAAACATGGACTTCTTCATAGATGTATTTATTTAAATTACTTTACTAGGCTAGAGCAACTATAGGCCTTAACATAGCTTGTCATAGTTTCAAATTTTATACTTGATAGGTTTGTTTAAAAAAAAAAACTTTTTAAATTTAAATTTAAAAAATCCAGTTTAAATTTTTTAAAAAATCTCTTTGGGGGGTTTTTGGTTCTGAAAAAGCCATTGATTGGTATTCCCCTTGATTTTAGAAGAACTACTTCATTTGAGAGAATCATAAACTGCTCATATTCTCTTAAAGGAGAGGAGGCAGCAAAACTCATCATATCAGTAATTTGTTGTGCCTTATTTGCTCAGTCTTAAACAAACAAGTGTCCAAAACTCTAGTTAGTCTCTTTTATGTAGGCCCAGCTAAGAGGTGGTAGGAGGGGCAGGAATGCTGTCTCCATCCCTGAACCAGTATTAATTGCACAGGATATTGCCACAAAACCTACATTTTATTGCCAAATTGACTAAGCCATTCCTCTTCTGTGCTTCCTGGTTTATAAGTTTCAAATCTACAAAACCTTCCCCTTGACAGTCACTGCCCAGGCGATGCAGCAGGCAGAGGAACGCGAGCAGTAACACTGTGACCCCAGAGGTAACTCAGCCCCCCTGTCACTCACTGACTCCACTAACCCTGAGCATCAACCCGAAGCCTGCGGCCTGCCTTGGGCATCGCTCCCACGGAAACCTGCAGGCTCATTTACTGACTTATGCAAATCACCTGTGGAGAGTTAGCACTGACTGGCTGAATTCACTCTAAAGTCACAATGCCCTTCAGCTTACAGCACCAATGTAAGGGACAAGAGGGAAGGAGGAAGAGGGAAGCAAAATGGTCAAATTCCAAACGCCCCCAGCGAGTCACAGATTCATAAATTCCAAGCCCAGAAGAAACCACTGCAGTCTGACTTTCTGTTTTGCTTCGGCCATAGAACATCCCTCAAAATAATTCACATAGGAATTAGAGCAGATTTTTTAGTAAAACACCCAATCTTGATTTTAAAACAGGCCAGTTGTGGAAAATCCAGCACAAGCCTCAGTGAATTGCTCCAAACTCTGATGTTAAAAATGCTCGCCTTTTTTCCAGTGTGTATTGGTCTAGCTTCAACTTCCAGCCATTGTCTGCTCATAACCTTTATCTGGTAAAGTGAAGAGCCCATTAGTAAATATTTGTTCCCATAGACTCGCCACTTAACCTTCTCTTAGATTGAGCTCCTGTAGTCTGTCACCACAGGGCAGGTTTTCTAATCCTTTCCTCGTTCTTGTGGCTCTTCTGTGAACCCTCTCTGATTTATCAGCATCTATGTCAAATTGTGGACACCAGAAATGGACACAATATTCCAGGAGTGGTTGCACCAGTGCCCAGTACAGAGATATTGAACCTCTCTACCTCTATCTGAGAATCTGCTAGGACAGAGTCCCCTATCTTGTACTTAGAGCCTATATTTTTTCTTACCTTCTACACAGATGACGATTTCTTTCAAAAAAATCCACACCGATATGAAAAAAAATTTCTCAGAATGTCCTCCACAACAACCGTCTCTTGGTCCTCTGAGAGAACCGTGAGATGGAGACTTGCTGCAGCAAGGCTACAGGGGGTCTCCGAGGTTCCCCCTGCCCTGCATCCCTGTCCTGCCTGGCTGTTGTCAAGGGAGCTCTGTGAGGTCACAGACGCCTCATCATCTTTGCCCAATAGGCTGAGTTCCTGCCAAAGGCCTTTGTGAAGTCACTGCCACACTCATCATTCCCTGGCAGGCCTGATATCTGCCCTTGGCCAGCTTGGTTGGATGTTTGAGCTGCACCCCGGATCTCCCCACTTGCTCATTATTGGTTCTGGGGAGCAACCAGGCCACCTGGTAAAACAGCAGAGTCTGTTCCTCACCCCACACTGAGTTTTTCATAG